>NW_027273236.1:0-44133 GCF_040938485.1 Diadema antillarum
TAGACTCGAAAATGGTAAAAGTTCGAGTTTCAATTATGTCAAAGAATTGCAGCTTTCCTACTATAGCAATGTAACATTTTGTGATTGAATTGTGAATAGATTGCCCTGATCTTTATATTGGCATCGAAAACGGATTTGATATCGGGCAAGAAAGACGTTACGAAAGGCAGGTCCCGTCTGCGATATCATTACGGCATCGTCAAATCTAAAACATTTGATAACAAGCCTAGAAAATAACAGTTTGTTTTGTTTTTCGCGAGTCAACACTTCCCCGTCACATGTACTTTTTCTGTTCATCAATATCGCGTCATATTATCCGTCTATACATGTAACCAGTTTGCACCAGGGCATTTTAATAAATGCACAATTGTGGTTGTATTCCATGTGTCAGGATACAATTGTCTCGACATAATGAAGTAAATTAGTCGGACCGATGATCTCGTTATAATGACATGGGCCCTATTCTTTTTTCTTTTTTTTTTTTTGCTGCAAATGTTAAGGGCTGTATAGTACACTTGTTACGTAACTCAATCAGACAAATTTGATATGGAATTGCAGTAAAAGTGTAATTCAGTAACAAAATAGCGCAGATTCCAAAGCTATTGCTGTAAGGCTTGAAGTATTCAAAGAGAAAGAAGGAGACACAGGCTCCCGATTTATCGCTGGCTTTTCAATTACCAATTAACGAAAATCTGCAACTTGAAATTTGAAATTGAGACTCGAAACTCGAAACTCGATACGCGATACTCGAAACTCGAAACTCGAAACTCGATACTCGAAACTCGATACTCGAAACTCGAAACTCGATACTCGAAACTCGAAACTCGATACACGATACACGATACTCGAAACTCGAAACTCCAAACTCGAAACTCCAAACTCGAAACTCGAAACTCGATACTCGAAACTCGAAACTCGAAACTCGAAACTCGAAACTCGAAACTCGAAACTCGAAACTCGAAACTCGAAACTCGAAACTCGAAACTCGAAACTCGAAACTCGAAACTCGAAACTCGAAACTCGAAACTCGAAACTCGAAACTCGAAACTCGAAACTCGAAACTCGAAACTCGAAACTCGAAACTCGATGTTTAGCAACACACGTAGTAGTAGTAGTAGTAGTAGTGGTAGTAGTAGTAGTATAAAGTAGTAGTAGTAGTAGTAGTAGTAGTAGTAGTAGTAGTAGTTCTTCTTTTTTTTTGAAGAAGAAGAAGGAGTAGTAGTAGAAGCAGCAATAGTATTAAATGAGTTGTAGTTGTAGTATTTATAGCAGAAGTAGTACCTAGTAGTTTGATTTGTAGTTATTGTAGTTTTATAATAGTAGCATCAGTAGTCTGATTTCTGTCTTATTTTGACATGTTTCCTTCTGCAGGGGACAGATATTCACAGACTCCATTGTTGGGATGGCTGAACATGGTAAGATGTGTACCGAAGACAAGTCGTGTGGTGTTAGCACGGTGAGTTGATATGATTTCATTTCAGTCAGTACTTACACTCTTGTCAGTTTTTTTGCCACTTCAGAAAATGAAAATGGAGATCATCTCATCATTAGCACCTCTAGAGGTGCAATGCAGTGATATCTGTCACATACAACTGTATTAGGACCAGCTGCTTTCTAGGTTTTGATGCACAACTCTGCCTGTTATTCAAGCACTAGTGTAAAAAGGAGACATACAATGTAAAGTTGAATAAGGCACTAGAAATGTGTAGTCTAACCAGACTGGCTGGCTACCAACAAGTGTTAATACTGCAGATTTTCAGGAAGGTGAAAAAAAAAGAGTTGTGCACGACATATTTTGTAAAAGTAATGGAAAATATGTTGGCATGGTAACAGGACATTAGTTAATGTTTAGTATTCTCAGCAGTGTAGGGCTACCAGTGTAGGACTACTAGTGCAGAACTGTTAAGCGAAGGTATTATTCGTCACCGGTAATGTTTCTAGTCTTTACAGATTGTAAGCATTACTACCTGTACATGAAGTAGCAGTTATTTTAAACCATTATCATCATTTTCATAATATTTTATCTTCCCTGTAGGACCTTGAGCTTCCTTTAGCACGTCAAGCAGTCATAATCACCCATGAAATTGGCCACAATCTAGGCTTCTTCCACAACACTCCGGCCTGCACCTGTCCCGATACATCTTGCATCATGGATGAAAGTCTAGCGTGAGTTACCGTGACATCAAAGAGAGTTTCTATGGCCTGCTGGATCATCGTGTGTTTTTTCCTATTTTGTTTTGTTTAGTTGTAGCTGTTTCATGCATCATATCTTTTGACAGCACTTGAGAAAATAGCCTTCAGTTGTTGTTGTTGTTTTTGTGTATTTTGCTGAGTGATAAAAGTTTACATGATCAGAAACTCAGGGACATAGCTCTTTAATAAGATACTGAAAATGTGTGTGACTGACTTTTATTTAAACAATGTGAGTATAGTTATTGCTATATTCCTCCCGTGTTTGCTTGTTTTATGCATTAGGGATGAAATAATTTCAAAAGAAGCATGTTACAGAATATCTGAAAATATTACCTCTAAAGTTTTTGTCATATCAAGTGAACAGTAGTAATGTATGATTGCAGATTACATGGCATCAATTAGACAATCTGAGTGGTATTCATGTGATAAATGTTGCTACCATTGTAAGCTACTAATACAGGAAATGTATTTTTACAACATATCCACCTGAACATTTTCAAAAATACATTTCTGGTTATGTGAACAGTAATTGAATATCATTGTATTGTGCTATTCAGTGATTAATGGCTGCTGTAACTTTCAACTAAGCAGCTGCTACTTTGCAAGTTGAGGTCATTGCAAATTTTCTTCTTGTGAAGTCTGTTTTGCAAGGTATTGAGAGAAATGGAGGGGGTGGGAGATTGTGATTTGCATGGAATAGCTTTTAAGATGTCATCTAATTTTGTTACCCCTGGGTCAATCTTTCTTCTACCCTCCAGTGAGCCTCCGTCCACTATGTTCTCTAGCTGCACCAGGGATACCCTGGAAGACGTGCTGATGAAGGGGTATGGGGTGTGCCTCCTAGACTACCCTAAGAGCTTCTATGGAGGACCGGTTTGTGGCAACCGCTTCCTTGAGGAAGGGGAAGAGTGTGACTGTGGTACCCCTGAGGTAGGAACCTAACCTCACCCACAACCCCCCCCCCCCCAAAAAAAAAAAACAGAACAAAAAAAACAACAAAAAAAAAAACCACAACAAAAACAAACAAACAAACAAACAAACAAACAAACAAACAAACAAACAAACAAACCACAGAGACAACAAACTACAAAAAAAAAAACAAGCAGGCTGTCACTGTAATGATCAGATAGTTTGAACTTGAGGTATTCATAAAGAATCTGCCAAGTTCCATCAGGTTCTGATAAACAGAGGATTAGATGAGTATTTTAGATGGTGGTAGTCTAGATCTGTCCCTGAAGGAGTTTGTTACATCATTTCTATCCTTTGAGACCAAAATACTGCCCTCTAAAACCCAAAAGTGTGTCACCATGTGTCACATGTCACTGCAAAGCTGCTTCAGAGTTTGCAACAAAGCATTGAACGGTTGGCACACAGAAGTTCTTGTGCACAGATGTGATAGATCTTCAATTTGGACTCTTTACAGTAGAGTTTGATATATTTATTTTGTGGCCTGATATTGATGTAGTGATTATCCTACATCCAGTCTGGGGTGTGATACTTTATTTGCTGGACTGTTGGGATAAACCGGATCGGGCCTACTCAAGCATTCACAACATTTCTAATGTATGCTTTATCCTTGATGAAACCACTCATGTGTCTTAAGCTAATTTGTGTTCTTGGAGATACATGTATTCTTTAACTTTCGGTTCAAAGGCAACATCCTAGTTAGGGTTGTAGATAAACAAGATGATGATACATGTATTTAGGCCCTATATGATGTTTTGGAAAACAATGCTGTGATTACAATAGGAGATTCAGGCTTCTATCAACCTGAGATGATTTTCTGGCTAGCTTTCATCCATTCCTGTGAAGTTCAAGTGATTGCACCATTTCTCTAGCACTGCCTGCCTGTTTGTTGATCATTGGTAGAAGTTAACCCTATTCTAACTGAGCTATTTGAGACCAAGTTTTTACGGGGGGGGGGGGGGTCAATTTGATCCCCCTTTCAGATCTCGGCCGCCAATCGCGCAATCGCCGCAAAATTTTGCCTGCACATAGAGCCGGATTGCAAATACAAGATTATATGGTCATACAATAGAAACAATTTGATTTTATAGTTTTTAATAGATTAATTATGCAAATTTATGCATGAAATCATATTTTCACCTATAACTCCATTAAGAAGATTGAAGGATTGCTAAATTTTTGCTTCAGAGTTCCTCAAGACATATCAAACAATTTTCTTAGAAAAAAATAGCGCAATCAAAATCAGTTTCTTTTGTTTTGTATTGTGTTTTTAATTTCTTATGTAGTTTATTGTTTTTTCGACCTTTTGTTTTCTATTGTTTTTTGCCAAAATTTGTTGCAGGCACTTTTCCAAGCTGAGCTGATTGATTAATTTTAATGGTTAAAAGTTGAAATAATCTAATTTATATCAATTAAACAAAAAAACACAATTTGCATTGGATTTGCACACAAAATCATGAATTTGAGCTGTTTTGGGGTTGACATGCATATGCAAAACATTGCGTAACTTCAGAACGGTGTACCCGGACGTCGCAAATTTGGTCTCAAAATATGCGGAGACTTCAATGAAAAAAGTCATGAAATGCCGCGGCAAAATCTTTGCGCGTTGCGGAATCGTGGCGCAAAATGTAGGGGGGGGGGTAATTTAACCCCCCCCCCCCCCCCAGTTAGAATAGGGTTAAAGGTTGGTAAAAGCCTGAATTTCTTATTGTATGATCTCCCCAACTGATGAAAGTTTTCTGCACCAATGCTGTGATTGTAAAGATAGGTTATCTTTGCAATGTGCACTCCACCAGGAATGTGACACAAAGTGCTGCATTGCCGAGACGTGCCGTTTCCATGTCAACGCAACCTGTGCCGCTGGTCAGTGCTGTGATGAATACTGCCAAATGAAGTCTAGAGGTGCCCTGTGCCGTGATACTTTTAATGAGTGTGACTTACCAGAATACTGCACTGGGATGTCAGCAGAGGTAAGATGTGGGCACCATTTTATGAAAGTATTCAGCCCTGACAAGTTGTCAGTCTCTGACAATCACCATAGTAACAGTCAGTACCAGAGCCTTAGACACTAACACACAATCTTTTGTAGTAATTTCTTGTTGAGGAAAGTCAGCATATAGTTCACTTGCTCATTTAATACATCAGGGGGATGTTTCATAAAGTTGTTCTTAAAGTTACCAACGACTTATGAGCAACTGGTAATCAGTTCTTGTGCTGAATTATAGAAATTCCAATAAGTATTGCATATCAGAACTGATCACCAGTATCTCTTAAGTTGTTCGCAACTTTACGAACAGCTTTATGAAACAGGGCCCCCGTCGCAGTAACCTCATACATATGGTTTGTTACTGTATTTTGTTTAATACCATAGTTGATGTCACTGTTAGTCTTTCATGTGGTAGAGTAAAAAATGCATTTTCATTCAAGCCCTTTATTATTCACATGTGATTGCTTGTTTTTGTTTAAAAATATTTGTAGCATCTCAATTTCTCAATCTGTAACTGATTCTTAAATTGGCAACACATTTATTTTTTTTTAGATATAAGACTAAGGCTTTAATCTGTTTTCAAGTTTGTGCAGATTCAATGACTTCAACCAGTTCCATCAAATCTTTGCCCAGTATATGAAGTATGTAGTGAAATTCAGAGTTGCCAATTTAATAATGTCAAGATGATGATATCTGCAACAAATATCCCCAGACATGATGAGATAATGATACACACCCTCCTACAATACCTTTTATTTCTACTGAGTGAGGACATTGGCCTGTAAATTTGTTTTCTTTTAATGATAAACCCCAGCAGAAATATAGTGTTGTAGTTCTTTCCATAGCCCATACCTTTTTGTGTGTGAGGTGACCTTTTGAAAAATAAGTTATATTCAAGCTTCTGCCATGTGCAGTGAAGTGCACACTCATGAAAAGATCTGTGACATATGTATATGTGCATAGGTTGATAAAATCCACTTTAAAAGTTTTTCTAAAAGAAAAAAAAAGTCAACAAGGTTCCCTTCTAAATTAAGTAGACGTAGATTGATAGATAAGTGGTAGTATGTTGAGATGTTCATGTCTTGCAGTCAAAAGACTGCTTTGTATGAAGACAACTAAAATTCTTGTGACTACTATACAAATATACTTGGCCTTGAGAGTTTCTTGTTAAAACTATGGGCAGAGGTGACTCCAAACTAGTACTATTCACTGAGGGGCGCAGCCCCGAAGTGAATAGTACCAGTTTGGAGTCACCGAGGCCCATAGTTTTAACAAGAAACTCGAAACTAGGCAAAGTATATTTGTTTTATATTTTGGATCAAAAATTTGAATAAAAAGTGAAAATCATTTCATATAGGCCCTAGGCTTAGCCGCACTGCGGCGGCAGCACAGCGCCTGCAATACGCAACAGTGCGAGAGATCGGAAATTGAAAAACGTAGTAGCCGTGGCACCGCCAGAGTTGCCCGTCGCATGTATCCAAGCGCTCGTATGGCTGCTGCAAACCTGAACACTAGAATTCGGGACCAGACGCGGACGGGTACACTTGATTGTAAAGAAGGGTGATTGTGACATCATTTTGCAAATAGGATACTATTTGCAAAATGTCGTCATAAAAGTGACGTCATTTTGCAAATAGCACTTCATGGAGCGTCAAACACACCAACACTCTAAAATAGTTCAAAATACCTACAATCACGTGAAGCTCTTTTAACCAATCAATGGAAGACAAATTTTTGATCCAAAATATAATAAGAGATATACCTACTATCGGTGTGGAGAAGAGCCTATTTCCCTTGAAGTGAAATTTGTTTTGTTTTTTGTGTGATTGACTTTGCAGTGCCCAGGTAACGTCTATTTGCAGAATGGAGAGAAGTGTTTAGGAGATGCTAATGCTCGCTGCTTCAATGGAAAGTGTCTGAGCTACCAACGCCAGTGTGAGGATGTATGGGGCAAACGAACAAGTGAGACCAAGGATTCTAAAATCTCAAATTAGATATATTAAGAAGTCAATCTTTTTCTCAATCTAATTTTGGATTGGGCCCTCACCTCAATCTTATAGATTAATTTCCAATCTAAGGAATTTAGAGAGTACAACTGTAGTATTTCTTAGTTTAAAAAAAACAACAACTAGTCCCTATTTATCTATAACAGCTGATAACAAAGTATCATCCAACAAGAAATATTCTCTCTCAGTCCAAACTTCTGTTGTACACCCCCACAATATAAACACAGTTTTACGGCGCAAGATCTTTTCAACTGGCAGCAGCAGAGTTATGGAACAAATTACCCATGTATCTCAAGCAAACCGACACAGTAGATGATTTTAAGCATTTTTTTGAAAACACATCTTTTTAACGTGTCCGTGGACAAGGCTTAACACTGTACAATGTTTGTCTCAGCTCTGTCTCTTTTCGTCTTGTTTTGCCTCCTCTCTCTCTCTCTTTCTCATGTTTTTTTCCCATTTTTTAATAGTTCCTTCAATGTTCATAGAGACACTAATCTTTTTGGTGTGATATGTGCTGTATGAATACGGTTAATTATTATCATTATTATTATTATTATTGTTATTGTGTTTCTTTCTCCATCAGGTGTACGGGTTGGAATTGATCAGTGTTTTGACCTCAACAGACAGGGCAGCCATTTTGGCAGCTGTGGAGAATCTGATGAGGACCCATGTCCTATACCGTGAGTGTCTCTAGGGGGCTGCAGAGGGATATGTTTTGTTTTTGTTGTTGTATTGGGGTGGGAATTCTTTTTTTTTTAATAGATATAAATAGTGAGAGCAGCTGTGCAACCCTATGAAGGATACCAGGTGTCAGAAATTGTTATGTGATGGTTGTTGGATATTCAAAGAAAATCAAGGGTGAGGTATTATATCACCATAAAATGTCTCAGTTTATAATGGTGTTTATTGGATTAGAATGGCCACAGATGAAGTTGTTTCAGTCAGATATGAAGTCATTGATGACATCAGATTTAGCTTCATTACATACAAGGTGTGAGCTATTATCTCCTCTCTTATACAAGGTAGTGCTAGGTACTCCAGCCCCAGGCATCTCATCAATTGGAGATTTCTCCATCTGGACCCCTAGCAAGCTGGATACACTGATCACATGAGCATGCACACAATACTGTAAAAGTGGAAATTTTCACGGTGTTGAAATTTCCACGCATTTCGCACAACCAGAAGCTAGCGTGAAAATGAAAGCACGCAAATATTTTTGCATGCCATATGTTCCTGTGCATGATGTCTTGATTTGCAGAATTTAAAACAATCGAAACTCTTCTTACCTGGCCAAACACAAAAAATTAGTGGCGCGAAAATATCCACTTTTACAGTATCGTGTGCTGTCAGCAGTGTGAGGCATGATGTTCTTAGCAGTTAGGATCTAGTTCTAGGATTATAGATGCTCTTGTGCTATCTTAGCCGTGTGTTTGAACATATGTGCATGACAAAACCAAAGTTTAATGGAGTCGAGTTTTGGTACAAAACTAAAGTACAGCAGCAGAAAGTGAAATTTGAAGTGGGAGAGAGTATCTCTTTAATAATTAAGTAGAAGACACATCTAGTAACGTTAGAGTGGGAGAAATTTGAACTCAATTGTGAGTGTGGGAGAGTTAGTGTCTCTGCTGTGGTGGGAGGGCACTTCAGTCACTTTGAATTAAGAGCGTATGATTTTATTACCCCCTGTATTATTTTACAATCCCTGGTAACACTCAAACTGTGATTGATTCTGACCAGATAATAATCAGTTTATGATAGTTGGGTGTGGGTATAGAAATAGATTGGCAGTCTGGAAGTGTCTATGTTCTCACTGACTGGGTACTGACCAGGTTGAATGGCTTTTGTCACAATCTTTGTCATAATGCTTTGAGTAATTAAAATGAGTAAGGTCTACATAGGAAATGTATACCTTAACAAAGATGGCAAATACCAGTCTGCTGCTATAAACTGATAGATTCTGATTCTTTGAATAGTTCAGATCTCTGCAACTAATTTGTTTCAGAAGCTTGTGTTTGATCGTTCCTTGAATTGTGTTGCCGTGCAAGGTTGTGTTATCACTTGTTCGCAGTAGAAAGTGAAAGTTTATATTTTTTGCAGTAATTCATGCCAGCGTATCAAACAATGAATGCTTAGATAGTAAGTGAAGATTTGAAAGTCATGATGTGAATTACCCACAAGCTGCTGTGTATATAAAAATCTTGCAAGTGATGGTTCGTCTGCTTTCTATGTTACAGGAAGCAAGATCCCAATGGCCCATGCTACAAGGCATGCCTACCACAGTGAGTGCAAAATTATAATGCATCAGTTTGAGGGATTACACCTATTACCATACAATTAACCGTACAAAGCAGCCATTCAATTCTGTCTCTGATATTTTGTTGATCTGTTTCTAGTTTTGCTCTTTGAAGTTTGAGTCATTCACAAGACGGATTTATATGATTCTATATTTAGATTCTTCTTCGTCTTCTTCTTCTTCTTCTTTGTCTTCATCTTCTTCTTCATAGTGTATCATCACTATTATTTTTGTTGTTATTATTAGTATTACTGTTCTTATATAGATTTTTTTATTAGTGTTATTAGCATTATTATTATTGTCAGAAATATTATCATAATCATCATCATCAGTATGTTTGAAAGTGTAACAATAGCTGGTAGATCAGCAAATCATCAATATTAAGATTATCATCATTAGTTTTTATTGTGGGCATAACTTACACTTTCATTATTACCGTTTGAGCATAATTCATTCATCTCTTGTACCTCCTCTCTGATTGTCTAGGAATGTGAAGTGTGGTCGTCTGATGTGTGAAAACGTCCCGTCCAGACCGGTGCTGAGCGGCATCGCCAGGATTGCCACTGGGGAGGCGACGGATGCCTGGGGCCGGCGGCACGACTGCAAGTCAGCGTCATTTGACTTCGGGGAAGATGTCCCAGACCCGGGCTATGTTGCCGAGGGAACGCTCTGTGCAGAGGGAAAGGTGAAGGGAATAAATCCCTCAGTTTACCCAACTACTGTGAAACGAGGGACGTTAGCGTGCATGTGAATTTTGGGGATTTCACGAGAGCCAAGAGTCGCGAAATTAAAATGCATGTGAAAGCTCTTGTCTACGCTATATGCATTGAATGTTAGAGGCAACTCGGGGAAAGAGACCGTCAGCCCCAATTCGTGAAAATTTCATGCTGCAAAAATATTGCGTATGATCACATTTTAAAGTGATGGATAGTTTTGATGATTTACAGTAAAGGATTGAATAGTGATATGATGCCAAGTAAAAAAAACAAAGGCAAAATTGTGAGATGAAAAAGGAAAAGGAGAGTGAAGTAGTTGATGAAAACTTATAAATACAACAGAAGAAGAAGAACAGAATGTGTATGCTACAAGCTTGTGCACATTTTTTGCTGTTTGTACAGACAAAAGGAAATATTTCAACCATAATTTCTTAAAGTATGTGCAACTCTTTCGTGGTAGATAAGTTTTGGTGTAGAAGTATATACTATTTTTTGATACGCTCAGGAAATTTTATGAATCAGACAGTCTTGTGGCAGAAGAGAACTTGTGGATCCAATATTTCCTATATTTAAATTGATAACTTGCCCTGCATAGGTTAGCCTCTCTGAATATTGTGTAACAAAATAATGTAATCCTGTGTGGATATATCGATATGCAATGTAGATTTGAAACTTTATTTTCTCTGCAGATCTGTGTGGACTTCAAGTGCCAGAACATGAGTGCAGCTGGTGTGAGATCATGCCCGTACAACTGCCACAACCATGGGGTAAGTTTACATAAACTAAATCTATACCATAGGTGAATGTGCTTGGACCATGTCCCCATCACTGCTAAAAGAGAGGATTTCATCCCCCTTTCCTGCAAGCATAGGGTGCTGCAGTGTGTCCAGACCTTGTTTCTACCATTAACCACAGCCACAGGGTAAAATGTATTCATCTTTGTTCCTACCACTACCACTGTCATGGGGTAACTGATCTCCTAGTTCATCTCCACTACCACTATACCAAGGGGTAACTGTTTCTTTTTAGCTTTTTCCTATCGCTACCTTGACAGTAAGAATAAAGAAATGCATTGTTTTGATATGCAGCAATCCTACACAAATAAAGTCTTGAAACATTTTTGTTGTTGACTCCTTTTGCAGTCCCAGGTGCTGCTAAGAATTGAGTGTCAGTATTGGCTGTAATTGAAATATTTTAGATGATTTCCAAGAACTGGATATATTAGCTGTTGATAATCTGATGTGATTCACGCACCAGCATTGATATATTGCTTATGAAGTAATGCTGATATTTCTTCTCCTTGTAGGTTTGTAATAGTAAGAATCATTGTCACTGTGACCAGGGCTGGGCCCCGCCTCTTTGTGACACCGTTGGATACGGGGGAAGTATCGACTCAGGCCCCGCCTCTCCCCCTGATCCATCTGGTAAGGGTGAAATCTCAACTCTCTTCCCAAGTCATATATGTCCATCAGTTATTTTTGTTGCTGTTGTATTCAGTGCATAGGTTTTGCAGTTTAAATCTCTCTGTGTAGAAAAGAAAAAAAAAAATATATATATACACATACATATGTGCGTGCGGTCTTGATAGGAGGCAATTTTTAAATCAAATCCTGATTATTTTTTTAATGCAGAAAGTACTAAGCCAAATGGTTGAATGCAGTTTTGTGTTTGTTGCATAAGTCTTCTTATATGCCTGTGCCTCATACTGTTTTATCAAAGTCAAAAGAAGGTTTTTGTGAATCCCTTCATTTGTTGTGTGTGATGTCAGTGTTTGGTTTTTGTATGTAGGGTCCTTATTGAACCATGTGCACCAATGCTCATTTCATGACATTTGTTTCTTTGTTTTGTGTCTGTGTTTTTCAAAAAATCATTGTCTGTCTTACTGCATCAAATCCTGTAAATAAAGTGATGAATACATCTATGTTCAACATTTTTAAGTTACTTGATTTTTTTTTTTGGTATAAATGCAAAATATAGGAGGATAGATTTGATTAAATAAATCGTCCTTTTCAATTATGTATTCCCTACCATGCTGACTCAATTACAGTATGGGTATACAATATACAAACTACATGTGCCCATCATTTGTCATTTCCCTTAGATTTTGCCAAACAAATTGAAATGAAAAAAAAAAAAAAATATATATATATATATGTTTATCAAAAGATTTAGGTGTTGAGGTAGTGTGTGTAGGATGTATATTGCTATGTCAGCTGATTATTCCAGCATTCATGTACACCTGTGATGCCACATTGTGTGTTCTGACCCATACTGTACCCTTCCTCTTTGACCCATGGCTCTAACCTTTGACCCCTGACCCTTGCTGGTCACTTGGTACAGTCCTTATCACAACTGTAACCACTCGTGGGGTATCCCACCATGTCAGTACCGCTCCTGTATCTATGGGTGAGTAAGGGTGCATGGCATCAAGAGCAATCATCCCCTGAAACAACAACAACAACAACAGAATTAATAATGAGTAACTCTTCTCCACCGGTGGTAACATCCTCTCACCCAACCCCATTCCATTCCATTTCCCATCCTGGTAACATGAAGGAGTTGGCACTGGAATCGATTCATTTCAAATTAATGAAGAAAGAATACGGAGGCCACGCATCTACCTTAATTGAAATTGACTTTCCCCACCCCCCAACTGATCATCTCCCAGCCTATCCCCACCCAAGTCTTTCCATAGCCCAGGCTATCCCTACCCCCATTCAGTCTTTCCATCTCTCAGGCTATTCCAACCCCAGTCTTTCTATCTCCCATGCTTACCCCACCCCCAATGTCTCCATCTGCCAGGCTATCCACACCACAGTCATTCCATCCCCAGCCTATCCCCCCCCCCAGTCTTTCCATCCCCAGGCTTTCCCCCACCCCCAGTATCTCCATCTTCCATGCTTACCTCACCTCCAGTCTTTCCATCTATTAGGCTGTCCCCACCCCTAGATTTTCCCCAACTGTAGTTTGTCCACTTCCCAGGCTATCCCCACCCCAGTCTATCTATCCCCCATGCTCACCCCCAGTATCTCCCATCTTCCAGGCTTTCCCCTCCGAGTCCCCCAGTCTGTCCATCTCATAGGTCCCCCTCCCCCCCCCCCCCCCCATTTAGTCTTTTTATCTCTCAGGCTTTCCCAACCCCAGATTTTCCCCACCCCCAGTCTTTCACTCTCAGGCTATCCCCACCCCAGTCTGTCTATCTCCCATGCTTACCCCACCCCCAGTATCTCCATCTTCCAGGCTTTTCCCACCCTCATTCTTTCCATCCCCAGGCTTTCCCCACCCCCATTCTGTCTTTCCATGTCCCAGTCTTTCCCAACCACAATCTGTCCATCTCCTAGCCCCCCCCCCCATTCAGTCTGTTCATCTCCCAGGCTATCCCCACCCCCATTATCTTCATATCCCAGGCTTCTCCTCCCCCAGTCTGTCCATCTCATAGGTTTTCCCCACCCCCATGCAGTCTTTTTATCTCTCAGGCTTTCCCCACCCCCAGATTTTGCCCACCCGTAGTCTGTCCACTTCCCAGGCTTTCCCTACCCCAGGCTAAGACAGCAAGGCAATGAGGATGATGTTTCTTCATCGTCTCAAGTCTCTTACGGTGCCTTAACCTTACATTTCATTGATACTCTGTATCTGATCATTGGTGCATTCCCTCTCAACATCCCCTTCTACTCATCATGATCATGCCCCCCTCCCCCTTAGCTCCCCACCCCTCCCTCAAAAAGAAAGAAGAAAATGAAAGCCCTCAGTCAGTTTGATAGAAAATTAATTGATTTTGGCCCATAGTGCATCAATATTGAAAGTAGCATGGACTGTGATTGTGAACCAGTGTATGTCTGTACAGCAAGCCAAGCTCACTCACAATTGAATTCATCTCACTTTAGTGCCTTCTAGAAGATATGTTTCAATTTGATTTTCTAAGCCTGGTTTGTTTTGATAAATGTTATGCTATCTTATCCAGTCTTCTTGTGTTTCTGTTGCATGATAGCATGACATCGCACCATTTTGCTCACCTTCTTTAAAGTAGAGAATAAAGAAGTTGCATGGGAATCTTGTATTTTATGTTTAAAGGACATGTCCACCTTCATATACATATGAATTGTGTGAATGCAGCAATATTAATAGAACACATCAGTGAAAGTTTAAGGAGAAATCAGACAGTCCGTTCAAAAGTTATGAATTTTTTAAGTATCTGCGCAGTCATTGCTGGATGAGAAGACTACTACAGTGTATGATGTCACATACTAGAACAATATAAGGAAAATTCAAAGAGAATTTCACAAAATTTTATTTTTTTGAAAAAAATGCACATTTCCTCGACTCATCCTGATGTATGTTAAAGGTGATATCATTCCCCCTTCCTTATGAATGAGATAAGTCAAGTGTTCTTTTATTATGCAAGAAAATTGAAAATATGTTGCTTTTTGGGGGGTATTTTTTGTATCGTTCTACATGGGACATCACAAGCTGTAGTAGTGTTCTCGTCCAGCAGTGACTGAGCAGAAACTTTAAAAATTCATAACTTTTGAAAAGATAGTTGGATTTTCCTCAAACTCTCAATGATGTGCTCTACTAATATTGCTGCATTCACTCAATCCACATGTCTATGAAGGCAAACTTGTCCTTTAAACAAATGTCTCAACTGTTTTGAGTGCACTATCTTGACTGAGAGACCTCCAGATTTCTCACCACCCTCAGTATACATGTCACTACTCAAGACGGAAACATCCTTGAATCTATTTGATCTCAAGCTTGTGAAATTCAAAATTCAAAATTCAAACCTTCAAACAACTCGTAAATTTAAAATAGTGCCAGCATTATTCAAAGTGCGCTTAGTCAGAAGCACAGATCATGTAAAACGAGGAATATTCGCATGCATTTTGATTTCATAAATGTCATGAGAGCCAAGATTCGTGAAATTAAAATGCATGTGGAAGTTCTTGTCCACACTGTAAGCATTGAATGTTAGAGGCAACTCGCGAAAATTTCATGCCGCGAAAAAATCGTGTTTTACAGATAATCATTTCAAAAACAGACTTATTCTTCAGCTATTTTGTAGTTAAAGGACAAGTTCACCTTCATAAACATAAGGATTGAGAGAATGCAACAATAATAGTAGAACACATCAGTGAAAGTTTGACGAAAATTGGACAATCGATGCAAAAGTTATGAATTTTTTAAATTTTTGTGTTGGAACCGCTGGATGAGGAGACTACTACAGCTTGTGAGTCATATGCGTACAACAGTGTAAAGAAAATGTAAAAGAAAATTCAACATATTTTCACTTTTCTCGCATAATAAAGGAGCTCTTGACTTGACTCTTTCTAAAGGCAGGGGGAATAATATTACCCATAACATTTGTCGGTAACGAGTCAGGGGAATGTGTATTTTTTTCAAAAGATGGAATTTTGTGAAATTCTCTTTATATTTTCCTTATATTGTTGTACGCATGTGACATCTAAGTTATTCATACACTGCAGTAGTCTTCTCATCCAGCGGTTACTGCACAAAAACTTCAAAAATTCATAACTTTTGAACGGATTGTCTGATTTTCCTCAAACTTTCACTGATGTGTTCTACTAATATTGCTACATTCTCTCAATCCTTATGTTTATGAAGGTGAACTTGTCCTTTAAACTTTCTAAAATATACTAATTTCACATTTGAACTTTAAGAGTCACAGTTCTTCAACCCTGTTTGTCGGTGTAAATACTGAATTCATATTCACACTTCATGTGATTTAGTGGCTAACATTCAAATCCAATTCAAATTCCCCTAGCCAAAAAAGCCAAAAACAAAATATATTTTTATGGAAACCTGGTAAATTTACTGTTTTTAACTATCATCATAAGTGCGATATCATTTCACTGTTCCATGTTAGCTCAGTGCAAATTTACTTTTTTCATACTTAACAATCATTACATTTTCACTTAGTAACTGAATAAATGTTACTATAAAAATGAAATGTAAAGAGCTATTGTTTGTAGCTACATTTGGTAATTGTTGATTGTAAAAAAATGACTCAATGTTTGACCCATTCTAGCTCATTCTTTATATCTACTATGTATGGAGCATGATCAATTGTGTGATCCTTGGCATCATCTTTAATACTGTATCCTTGATATGACCCCTTTTCTTTACCAATAACCCAGTATAATTGAAATATCATATTAAAGATATGGTATAGCTTTTGTTGAGATTCATCATTAAAAAAAAGTAAAACAAAGTGGTCCTGATGAAAGGTGGGACACACCATTTGTTATGACCTCTTTGTTTGTGGATATCTCAAGCATTTCAAAACTGATTTTTATCAAATAAACTTTTAATTCCTCGTAGAATTGTATGCTCTTTAATATTTTATAGAAATGGTTTCTCATTATCTTACAAAAGGTTAAAATCTGAATCCCCATCTCAGCCAAAACTATACCATCCCTTTAATTGTGATGCGACATTTGCTCCTGCGACAATTGCTTCAGTCGTATTTTCTCCTGGGACTTAGGGTTAGGGTTAGGATTGTGATAGGGTTTTAGGCTTGGTCTGATGTGAAGATTAGGATTTAGGTTACGGTTACGGTTATGTTTGTTGGTAGAATTTGTGTTTGGCTTTGTGCGCAGATATTTAATGGGAGCAGTTGTCACAGGAGCAAGTGTCATGGAACCCCCTTTAATTCATGAAGACAGACATCTTTATCTCCATAAACTAATGTTGTCGTAATTGAGATGTGATCTTGATTTTAATCTCATATATCTAAAATAAGGAAGTGGAATGATCTATTTCCATGGATGAATTTGCAAGAGCATGGTGAGCATCATTAATGTAATGCTACAAAGGAAAACAAAAACAACCACTCAAACATCTCCTTTTTAGTAAAGTACTGTCATGACTCTTGTTCTTATAAACCTAAACAATCATCCATATGAATCACAAAGCAGTAGTAGTGGAAAGGAAGAAAGTCATGTGAATTGAAAAGGATCACCTATGATAAATTAAACTTTGAGAGTAGTAGTCACTTACTTCATATACTTCCCTGATTAGCCCAGATTCTAGCATTCTTTGATGCAAGGATGCTTCTGTGGTACTGAGTAGGAGTATTAAACTGTGGTCATATTGAAATATCCCTGATATCTTTTATTCCTCCCTTGTGTTACATTTCTTCTTGCTTGCCTGAAGTCCCAACTGAAGAAAGCCATAATAAAACAGAGAATCAACCAGGAGGGTTGCCGAGTGGTGAGACTTACATGCCACAAGCAAAAGAGAGCGTTTTCTCTATCTTTTTTCCTTTTGTTTCTTGCCGAACCTCGATGCATGCAGCTTACATTTTTTCTTTATCTGTCATTGATGTCCATCTTTAACCCGTTGAGGATGAGCTGATTTTGCTACAACACGCATTTCCCATAGACACCTGCCCGAGTACACTCGGAACTCGTTCTCAACGGGTTAAGGGAAATCTTTCTCCTGAGTTCCATAATTGCACCGTCATCATCAACCATGCTGCATTTCTGGGTGTGCAGACATTTTACCTAATTCAATTTTCCTCATTTCTGACAATGATACTGTGACACTGACATTTGCAAGCTGTGCTTTTCTTTTCTTTTTTTTTTTTTTTTTTGGTCTGCTAATTTTTTGCCAGTCATTTTGGTTTTACTTTATTGTGCGACCAATGTTTGCTTTCACCTGATATTACTTTTTTTTTTCTGCCAGAGCAATTGTTGAAAAAGAAAAATTGACCTCACATCCACTGGTTTAGAATTCATCCCATGTCTGATAAAACTAAGTTTACGATGAAGAATTGCGTTGCTCTCTAATTTCACTAGACTCATTTCAGACATGTTGTCATTTTCATTCTTTATCATTGGCCCTACTTCCTTGAAAAGTTTTCTTTCTTCTTTTCTTTTTTGTCACAATTTTATGTTACGACCAGAAACAATTTTTGTGTGTATCCATGTAAAGACCTCTGACCCTGCCTCCCCTTCCTTCCCCCGTCATGAAATAAGATGGAAATATCAAATGCAAACTCTTCTTTATACTTGAATCAGAATAACTTATTTCCAGTGCATCAGGCAAAAGAAATTTTAGGATGTTGTAGAACTAAACTGTGTGAGTTGAATGTGTGCATCATTGAAATATATGAACATAATTTTGTTCCCATGAATTTTTTTCTTTTGTATAGTATAAATTTTTACTTATGTATCAGTCCGTGTAAAAACCTTACTGTTTGTATCAAGAGTTATATTTGTTTTACCTGCATAAAGATATTGTAAGAGTGAAAAGTGATCAAGTGTTTAAAGATGATATAAAGGTTTGGTACCTCAAAAGTTTCCCTGAGTTTCCTTGTCTTAGTTTGTGTTTCAGGTTAAAGTACCGCTCATATAACTAACACTGTGAGACTTACTCGCCCCCAAAGTGCTCTCATGTCTTAGTAATCATGCAATAATGGTTTCGTACAATACATGTACATTGATTATCGCGGTACCGCGTCGAGTCAAACTAACGGCTCGTTCGAATTTTTCAGAGCCCGCTGTGCTCTGGTACGAAACCATTATTGCATGATTGCTAATGTCTCTATGTAAACATTAGCATTATGATCTTTTATATATTGCATCCATGTAATATGTATGCCTTCTGATGTCTCATGAGTCTCTTTGCAAGCTTGTTGACAGATAATGAAATGACATCTTCTACATGGTAGAGGGCTCAGCTTTCACCACTGAATTTTCAAGGCATTTTTTAATCGGACTGTCTAATCGGTATCTGCTGATATAATCTTAATATGCAGCGCCCTCAATACTTGGGGTTCAGCCAATTAAGCAATTAGTATGTGCTGCTTTGTTTTCCTTGTCACACTATATTTTACTGGCTTTGGGAATGAATGAAGGACACTTCGACTTAATGAAATCATTTGGAGCTTTTTACGTCATTCTCTATGTCTTGTAAGATTGGAAAATTAAATGCATCAAATGCAGCTGTTATCAGGGACAATTGTTTGTTCCCCACAGGTACATGTATATGTCCCAAGCCAAACTTGATGAGCACTGGGCTTGACCACCGAACTAAAACATAGTGGAATGCGTGTTCACCCAGGAAATACGCAGCCACCAAAACTTGCTACCACTGCCATTTTGTTAGGTCAATTTTTCCTTATATGGAGTGCGGGCTGTGTCTCCGAAGCGCAAGACCATTATCATGTACAAACGTGCATTGTTACGTCATAATCACTAGCCACTGGACGGCGTACTCTTGCTTGCGCGCGTACCAGTGGCCCAGTCTGACCGCGCCTAAGCGTGCACTCCATATAAGGAAAAATTGACCGAACAAGATGGCGACGCAACATGGTAATTTGGCTGCACGGTCTCGTGTATGTTGGGAATAGGGACACGCATTCCACTATGTTTTAGTTCGGTGGGCTTGACCCTCTGTTGGTGTTAGCGCCCTCTAGTGACCACTGTGATGGGGAAAGGTCTCACATCTGTATAAAATACACAAACATACCCAAAAGGCCTTTCCTATTTGGTCGCCAAATAAAGCAACTTGTATCATTTTAAGCAATGGATTTGCAAAGCTCTTTTTTTTCTGCTCAAACTCCTGCACTGGGTCCTTTGAGTTAGACTACATGCCGTCTCACTCAGAAATTGTCAGCATTTTGGTGTTTCTACGCTAATTAAAAAAGTAATCCCTCAGAATGTTTGTACGAGACATTTCTAACACTCATATTGTATGCTCTTGGTGAAGAAGTTTTCCCTCGTCAAGCGCAGCTAAAAAGTTTGCTTAAAACTCATAGGACTCATCTGTAATGAATCTTCTTTCTAATTTGTTTTAGTATGTTCGATATGGTGTTGTGAAGAGGCAAGGGTAAATCCGTGTGGTTTATAGGTGTGAGACCTTCATTGCTGTGTATTCCAGCTTAGGAGCATACTGCTGTGTTCTATATATAACTGTATTTGGTTTGTCTTTGAGCTCTGCAAATTTCTGCTCTGCTTGTTGCCAAGATGCAAAATATTTTGATATGCGCACCTTGTAATAATTATGCTAACGATGATGTTTGAATAAATTGCCATAATTTTTATATTACGGGCAATCTCGTCTTTTTTCTCAGTAGCCTTAATTTGTATGGAAAAAGACAAGTTACCATCTGAATAGGCTAGCTTATGCACAAGTATGCACTTCTAAAGTTGATACATGTATGTTCAGTTCATGATGGTGAGTTACTGGTTTTCAAGAAAGGACAAGCATTTAGTACTGAAGCAAGCCTGATTTCAGCTTTCAGAAGCTATTCCGTGACTAATGTTATTAAGAGCAATATTTTGCATAGTGTCTTACATGGCCTGATATGTTTTGGTGATTCCTCAGCCAGTAAAGCAAACAACAAAGAAATATTTAATGTTAACATATTTTAGTGAATCCTTGTAAATCCAAAATCCAAAGACGTAACTCTAAGAATTATGCTAGTTTAAAGACTGCACAAATATGTATGTGTGTGGTTTTTACCTTATTTGTCAGCAAAGTGTATAATGGTTGAATACTCATTGTCTTTGAATGTTTTCAGTGGCTTTTTCATCAAACCTGATTTTTTTTTTCTGTTTTATGGTAATAACTTTAATACTTCATTTGTTAAATCAAATGGATGTTTTTCAATATCCCATATCTGTCATTGGATTGTTTTCCAACATCTCAAATAATGTCGTGTTAATATAAGAAATGTCCCCACACTAGTAAAATGTTCATATCAAAATTAGAATTTGTAGACTTATTTCTTTACCTTTTTTGTTTTGTTTTGGCTCATTAAGGGTATGGAATAACTTCATGTCATCATTCCTTTTGTTCCAGATTCAGTTTTTAACTGTCACATATAAAATCTAAATGCATTTTATCATTGTCTGATTTGATAACTGAAATTTGATTTCTTGTGTCACTGGATTTTTCTATAACACCTATAATTTGTTTTATTAATTGACCATCTAAAAAATGACACTAATTGATGTCAGATTAAACAAATTGAAATTGTTGTAAAGATATTATTATAGATATTTCTTAAATTAGAGCTGTAATTCCTATTTGCAAAACAACATGCAGTACAGAATTTGGTACCATAATTTGGTACATCGAATTGCTTTCATTTAAGTTTTCAATATGAAAATTGATGTTCCTACAAATCAACTCTGTCCACTCAGAAAATTCTGGAAGCTTTTAAGAATATTTTGATGTGCTTACGAGTGTTTCTCCTGCTCATATTTTGAGGACAGCTTTTTAATGCCATTGATACTGTTTTCTGTCTCCCACTCTGTAGGCGTGTCCAATGGTGTCTTGGCAGGTATCCTCATCTTCTTCCTCTTGGTCCTCCCCCTCATCGCTCTTGGTGTCATTCTATACTGCAAACGCCAGAAGCTTCTGCAGATGTTTCAGAAAAGCAAGGAGCCAAATTCTGGGTAAGGATTGTTTTCTTCATGTTATATCTTTTTTGATTACCAGTAATATCTTCCCCCTCCCCTTTTTTTGGCAATATGAAATAAGAGATATGGGGGAGAGGGCGGTATTAAGAAAAACGGCGAATAAGAGTCTTGTTCAATCAATGGAATTATGATGTATGAGACTTTTGTTTTCTAATATACTGTATGTATTTTGTGCGATTAAGCAGCATTGATGTGTCTGATTAAGTTGATCGAGGTCAATCTTTTATTGTATGACTTATTTTGTATGGTTGCAGGTCTTTGTACAAGTCTCTTCGTATGTGTATGTGGATTTATATAAACTCTTTCTTTGCATGTATGAATTTATGAGATCAAGCAGCGTGAGTGGAAAACTAGCTGTAATTTTTTGTGAGTATTTGTGTCATTGTGAATATGATGTTGTTAGCAAACAAAATTTGAATAGGGAATACAAAAATGAAATTTGTCTTTATTAGATTTTGAGCAATTTGGTAGATTTATGAACTTTTCCTGTGCATCCATATGTCATTGGCATTTTTTGGCATCTCTCCCTTTTGGAGATTTTCTTGCTTTTCTCCTATGTTTTGTCACGGAAGTGTCATATCACTCATCTGTGAGATTAAAAAAATATATATTTTTACAACTCTTCATTCTTTGTTCACAAAAATTTGGGATGATACAGGTTACTTGTTTATTTCAGACAGTATGAAGAGCATATCTGGGAGCAAGTTATTATGCAGTTGATTTCCGCCCAATCTTTGTGAAGTAGATTGCTATCTCAAAAGTAGAAGCATTTCTGTCAGACATTGTAAGAACTGTGAACTCTATACTATGGAAGCTAAGTTGGTCCCTTTGTATACCATTTTTATTTTCCAGGAGCAGGCATGGCTCATATGTGAACAAGAGATATGTCAGCAGCAACGGAACTTCCAGTAAGAATATTGTTCGTACTCCATCCATCCGTGCCTCACCACCTACTATTGAGCATATACCAAACAGTAGCACTGGATCTGTGGTGCATGACATTCATCCCTTGGTTCCTACCGTTCCAGACGTGAAGTACAAGCCAGTCCCTACCCAGCAGCCGTTAAAGCCAAGTGCTCCACCCCCAAGCCGCCCCACAGGACCACCCAGCCGGCCAAAGGGTGCGGTCTCTCGCCCCACTGCACCACCAACCGATCCTGCAGTCAAGGCACTGCTTCCCAAGTCTAAACCCACGACACGTTCACACAGCTTCAATTTGCCTGCCACTATTGAGAACCAATCTGGCAAAGCACCGCTGAGACCTGCCCCGCCTTTGAAACGTCCACCTTCGGTCCATGAGACCAAGACTCCTGAAAACGGCATAGCTGGTGCCAGAGCTGCCCTGAAGCCAGTTCCACGCTCCAGACCCAACTTTAATGCTAACAACTCCATAAACAATGACTGGAGGAAAGGTGGAGATCGCATCACTAAAGATGGAGGTATGGATGAGGAGGTGGAGGAGGAGCCCTTTACTGCCAACAAACCATCAGTCCCCAAAAAGCCTTCTACACCAAGGAAACCACCCATGCTGCCAAGTCGTCCTCCACTCCGCACCCAGAGTCTGAGGGCGCCGAGTGCGATGCAGCGGTGATAGCAGCCACAGCACACTTTGATGCATTGTCAATAACATATTGTCAGTTGGTATGGTGTTTAAGGTGGAGGGGAATCCATTTTTCTTTCATGTATGTTCTTCCATTTTCTCTCCCCTATACATCACTGATCAATCAGTTGTATGCACTTTTATTCTGTTGCAATGTAAATACACATGTGTAAACATTCAATAAAGTTCCAAATCAAATAGGACTTCTGAGGCAACATGTTTATGAAAATTGTTTTGTGAAAATAATGACTCCCATTTAACGTCATTGTCAAGTTTATGGTAAATTAAGTAAAATTTGTCTTTCCATGTAAATATTCCTCTAATCTTAGTTTGTAAGAATTTTGGCACAACAGCAGCAAACTTTAAGTAAAAGTTAAAGTTTATTACATTGTAAAAGTACAATGTACCTTTAAGTCATGATCGAGGCTGAAAAATTAGTTAAAGTTTAGAACAGAAAGAGTGTTAGTCTGAGTAAGCCATGCAGTGATGCAGACTGTAATTGTGTATGCATATCTGTCACAGATAAGATATTTTGTGAACACTCTAAATGCATGAAAATAAATGCATACATGTACAAGTGTGTGTTCTGTATAGTAAGTAGGTGGTATATCCATGGTACAATACCTCCATTTTAGGTGTAAAGACAGCATATATCATAAGTTGAGAATGATAGGGCGTTTAGTTGCCGCTAAAGCCATCGTTTCAGGAACCTTAGCGCCCCTATCATCCTCACCAGACAATATTTGATGTTTCTGTGATGTGTGCTCTACATTCCAAAATCAGTACTGTTCCGATGATGAAATATGCTAAGTTGTGGGTACTAGGGTGACTATTTTTAGCTGCATTGTACAGTGGAAACTCGATATAACGAGATGGTCGGGACCGAGTCATTTTCCTCGTTATAGCCGATATCTCGTTATATCAGTAGGCATAAAAGAAGGCATAAAATAAATACATTAATTTGCACATGTGGGACTACCCATCATATTTCAATCAATACTGATAACTTGATATTGTGTGTGAGGGAATTACTCACCTTTATGGGTAAGAAGATGTTTTTCGCCAAGGAAATCCAATATCAAGAATGTGTTTCTTATTAATTGTAGATGTTTGAATTTGTAAATCTATATAGCTTGCGATTGTATCAAGATCGTCTGTGGATTGGTATGTGGTTATCGTATGGGTGTGTGTTGTGTGGAAAGCTTGAATATGGTCTGCACAATGCTGTGTGTGTATGTGACACATTCTGTATGTACATTATGACTGCGTGTGTGTGAAGACGGGGAATTCCCTAAGTAGAAGGCCAATCACAGCATCAGATTGCCTCACACCTGCTAAACGTCATATCATGATGATGTCATGCATACATATGGCCGTCCCACCACATTTTCTGCATGTATCAGTGTGCGTGCACACGCACACTTCACACGTACAACATGCAGTGCTAGCTGGAGTGCACTGAAGAAAATGATTATGTGTGTACAAGACAGTTTTTGGCGCATCAAGCTTTACAATCTCGGAAGATGATAGCACAGACGAAGCAAAGCTTTACCGAAGGCATTTTGCTTTACCTCGCTATAGCAGGTTTGATTTACTATGTTTTTCTTTGTTTGGAAGTCACAAAATTTATCTCGTTATAGCAGTTATTTCGTTATAGCCGATCTCGCTATAAGAGTAGCATTTTACATAGACTTGTGTGGAAGGAAATTTGGGACCGAGAAAATTTCCTCGTTATAACCGATATCTCGTTATAGCAGTGTTCGTTATACCGAGTTTCCCCTGTATTACTGTGTTCCTAAGGCCTGTAAACACTTGCTGCTTTATGTGCAAGGAGTTCTTTGTTTGTTGGTGTGGTTTTTGTTATGTTCCTGTTTTTGAGAGGGGGAAGGGAAGGGGTGGCTATTTTAAACAATATGGTGCAATACTGTGATGTCTGGAACTTTCAAGCATTTCAAGCCATGTCTTTGCAAGAATGTCATTGAATCATCTCTTTCTATGGGTATACAAGAGGTGCATGAAAGAGACTTCATTACTCAGCTTTGCACTAACCTCATTTCTTTTTTATTTATAAGCACTTCTTGCCAAGACATTATCTTTATGTCTGAATCTTACGTTTTATCTTTTCTCTTTTACTGTTACCTCTGTGTGCATATTATAAATTGGTACTTTGCATGGTACAAGTATTACCGTGTAAATGTATTTCATAACTTCATACTGTATATAGTGCAATGCTCTTTATACCCACTTCAGTTACTTGTAAAAAATGAAGTCTATAATTAATGATAAAATAGTTACTAAATGACATGTAAATCCTTTCTTTTTAAACACCCTGTATCTTTCTTAATTTTAGGATATGATTTTACTGGATTTAATTGATAGACTCTCTTGAAAATTGCTATTGTGCTCATTGGATTCGGTAAAATGGTATACTACAGTGTCCTAAGCTTGAGATTATGTGTATGCTTGTAATTTTTTTTTTTTTTAAACAGAGATAAAGATTAAGTGGTAGTCTCGGTGTCACATTAGTTTTTCAGCAGAAGCAACAAAAAGGAATAATGCTGTCAGCTTTAATTTGAAGTTAAAGGCTGAAGATGCTGATTCCATTGGCCTTTCTTTAAGACAAGTGTTAATTACCTTTGCATTTCTTAAGGAAGGCATCTTGACTGGTGAGGTAGAATTAAGCTGAGTATTAAACATGAGATTTGTCCTGCTGTCTGTCTTGTATTGCCTGGCGTAGATAACTACAAATTTGTCATCATTCTGTAATGATGAAACATCACCTTATTGTGTGACAGTGTGTGCTCTTTAGACATATCATCAGTTTGCGATTGATAAATATTCAAATAAAAATGACAACAATTGGAAATAAACTTACTCGATGTGACATTTTGCCAATTATTATGCTAATTGGTAAAATGTTGCATCAGGTGATTTTTATTTGCTTTTCTTCTTTCAATTCAAATAATCATCAATCTTGTACATCAAGTGGATGAATGAGAAGAATTTACATTATCAGTCTATTATCAGTTTGCAATCTTGAAGGTCTTGAGGATGGGACAGTGGAAACAGGTTTTATTCTCAAAATATCAGCTCAGTTGATAATTGTCTTGAATTTGTTGTGGAAGTGCTATATTTGAGTATTGATGCAAAACTGATATCATTATCATGTGTAAGAATGTTTCTCGTTTTCTCATGGTTTCCATGGTTTCAGTTTACTTGTTACATTTGATGAACTTTATGTTTATGTAAACATGTTACATGAATTCGACCAGTTGTGCTCATAGCAGTAACTGAATTACTGCCTGAATATCAAATTTTACAGAGCCTTGAATCAAATACACTGTAGGTTTTCAGGGAAATGTGGTGTGGCAACACACATCAGTGGAGTCAAAAGGTTCAAATGCTGCTACTTCTTTAACATCTCATGGTTGTGCTATGTTTTCTTTCAGGGTATTGAGTACAGATTTTATTTCAAAGTCGGACTCTTCAAAATGAACAACTCTTTGTTGTAACTTGTTTTGTGAATTCTTCTGTTTTGTTTTATAATGTTATTGTTTTGTAAAAGATATATGTATTTGTAACTTTTAGAAGTCTTGCTTTATAAATGTAGGTAATTAGATTGTATCATGTTTTGATATTTTGTCAGAGTGTTGGCACTCTTACATTGATATAGAAATCACACAGCAATTTGTTGAAGATTACCTACTGGTGCTGATATTTCAACTGATATTTTAAAAATAAAAGTTTGTGGTTTTTTTCTATTGAAGATGAACAAATATTTTCTTGGAAAATTTCTCAAACCTCCTCTCCCATGAGGTGCCTTTTGATTATTTTGATGATTTGTTTTCTAGATATGTGTTTTTAGAGACGAGTTTGACTTACAATCTACCTTTACAATTCTAAGTACTCGCACGCCTGCTGCTACTATTCCATATGCACAGCTTGGTAGATTTGGCTTGTTCTTTGGTAGATGGCCCCCTGTCGGGTGATCGAGATAACAAGTTAAAAGCAGTAACTGATGATTAGATTATGATGTTATCATTTATTCATCTTTTGACCACAATATGATATTTGATAGGTTGCTTCATGGTGGCATTACTGTTGTTCTAGATGTTGCTGTGTTTTTGTTTTTCAAGGGCAGATAAACTGTTATGTGAGTGTTCTATGCCGATTTTTGCATGCAAACACAGCAGTAGCCTTTTATTTACAAGCATGTACCTCTCTCTCTCTGTCTTGGCATTAGAAGTTTGAGATGCACTTAATAATTAAATTTGTTGAATGTTTTCACTTACTGATTTTATAACAGCAGAAAGGCTTCATTCCTGTGTGACTTTACGAAATCATTTTTAGGAAGATTTGGGATCATGCAGACTCCTTGAAGTGCCAGTATGACATTATTTATGGATTCACCATGGATATATAAAAATATAAAGCAATATTATTGTGGTTAGTGTCAGTGTGCATGATCTGCCTTTGTGTTTGTCATCATTAACATGTAAATCAACATTTCTTGGTATGTCCTTCTGCATTTATATTTTAACTAATGTAGTTTATAAAGGTCATATATTTTCAGTGCACCTGTTGAGCAACATGATATGCACATTGTATTATGTACGAATATCACCTTTTTGCCATACATGTCTGTAGTACAGTCAACTCATGAGGCTGGATATTCATTTCTATTGAGAGGAATAGTAAATATTATGATTGGTTTTGTAACTATATGCCTCCAGTCATGACAGGGAGTGCTAGCACAGTAAGAAAACAATCTGATTGCTTGAGTGCAACTGAATGTGAAGGTATGATTATGCATGACATGTAACAAGTCATGTGTCATTGTTAGTATTTAAGAAGATGGAATGCTCTTGTTTATTCTTTCAAAAAGAGTATGAATTATTGTTTTATGTTGCAATATGCTTTTACTGTGCCTTAATCACTCGGCAAATATTGCAATCGAAGGAGAAGCTCACATACTCTCAAATGTTGTTTTTTTTTTGTAACTAGCTTTATATGGCGATCTTTCAAGTGCATGTTCTTTTATAATCGAATGTTGCCAACCTAGATGGTTTGATGGAAGAAAGGGAAGGGACGTCTTCAGACATTTGTAAATCTGTAAGCTTTGGATGATAGTCATAATATTTCTTGTACAAATATGTGGTGATAATTCACAAGAAGTTTTGTGCTTTGGTGAGGGTGGTTTGAAGGTAATTTTCATGTCTTTTTTTTTCCCCGTCCATTTAATAATAAATTTCACCTACTGATGGTATGGTGATTTCACTGCATCTTTCAATCATGAGCAGTGTGAGTACCACATATTTCCTCTTTATTCCTGCTGAATGCTTACATCTATTTGGTTGGTCTGGTAATATGACCTGCAAGTATTTTTTTTTTCTTTCCCAGAAAGCATAAAAATCTAATGTCGATCATGACCAAATATCAATTTAGTATTAGCTGTGTCTCGAACTTGAACTTTACTTGAACTTGTGAAGTATATTCTGTTTCATTTAAAAAACAATAACATTTTGAACATAACAAACAGAAGATAAAGAATGAGTGTACAAACATGCAATACATAACATATAATAACTATAAATGAAACCTGGAAACGATAAAAGACCAGGGGTCTTGTCAGGGTAGTTCCCAACAAAAAAAAAAGGGTGAAGCATTTCATTCGTTGAAGAATTTTGATCTCCCTTTGCTTTGGAGACAGTCATCACAATGTCAGATTTGCAGAGACTCCAACTCTCCCGTTTTCGACAGGAGATCTCCCGCAGAAAACCCATTTTTGCAAAATCTCCCGTTCTCCCGTTTGAGATTTAATTTCTCCCGCCCTGGCTCTTTGTCTCCCGTTGGAAAGGATTTCTTACTTATTTCTATCGTATGTTGAAAAAATAAGCCTTAGATAGCACAAAAGAGCATCTAGAACCCTAGGCAATCTGCTAGGAACTTCGCGCTTTGCACACATCAAGTTGGAGTCTCCCGTTTGCTAGGGTTTTCGGGCAGGAGAATCTTCCGATCAGATGGTGCTTTGGGTTGGAGTCTCTGGATTTGTGTTTCTGATTGTGCAATATAATGTGTCTCTTCGTCAAGCAAGATTCATACCTATTTCATCTTTTGAATGCTTTCCTCTGTAAGAATATGAAAACTTAGGGATACTGTGTATATGAATAATGTCTGTACATGTATACTCTACTACATGTATATGTGTATACACTCCATACATACTGTATGCATAATTATGTTAACTTATACATATATGTATGTACATAGAGTCAACTTTGCTAAGTTGAATCCAAATGGACTGGAGAAAATTCTTCATCTAATTTGAATTTGACTTACACAATAGAATTAAGATATATTTATATCCTTCCCGGTTAAATTTTTCGACTTATCCTGTTTTCCGACTTGTGTGAGGTCAACTTATAAAGGTAGGTGAGGTTGACTGTATGTATGTATATGTATAGTAAGAGAACGCTTTGTAGGTAGGGTTCTTTTCTGGTTCTTTCATTGTCTGAATGTTTTACTTCATGTCATTAAAGTATATTTGTATCAACATTTTACTTCACTATCTGTGATTGTCTTTATTTTATTTCATTGTATGTATTTTGTGTTGCTCTGAGATGACACAAATCAAATTGTGTCGTGTGCTGTGTGTTGATACCGATGTATTGGAAAACCAAATATTCTTGCGTGCATTTCAATTTCACAAATTTCAGGAGAGCCAAGATTCATGAAATTAAAATGCACACAAAAGTTCTGGTCTACACTAATGCATTGGAAAAAGCCATCAGCTTCAATTCGCGAATATTTCTTGCTTTATAGTATGATTGTCTTCGGTGTTAACTTCTTATTAAAGTAAAAAATCATTGAAGCCACATTTTTCAACATGTGAAACATAAATATGAACACATCAACAAACAACATGAAAAGATCTCCTTTCTTTTTAAGACTCACTTTAATATTTCAGATAATTTTTTTGAAAATATGATTTCTGAAAAAGACATCTACTGTATTTCATTAACCTGTGTATGAGACTTACATTCTCTGTCAAATAGCACAAATCTGTAGAAAAATTGGGCTAATATTTCAAATATGGTACAGGAGCATGAGATGCATCATGTACGGTTGTTTAGATTTCTAAACAATCAGAATAGCCAGAAGGCAAATGACATTGAGTAAGTATTATAGTACGACTTGAGTTGCAGGGTGCACATAAAACTAATCACTGCTCTGTGAAAATGGTGAGTAAAATCCTTTTAGCATTCAAATCAGCCATTTACACACTTGCAAGAATAGAAGTATTTTACAAAATTATTCTACATGAATATTAAAAATTGTACAAAATATAAATGTTTGTATGTCTAGACTGGATGCAAAATTACATAATTTCATATATAAGAATATTAATTGCCTCATCACATCAGCTCTATATTATAAAATAACTTATTATTGCATGAATTCGATTCAGAGTAATTAAACCACTTTTTTTTTTAATGGCAAAATAACTTAAATAGTCAAGTCTACATCTTTAGACACTTCTTATTTTTACAACAACAACAATTAGAAAATTAGAACATTATTCCTGAGAGAGGTACTGAATTCAAGACAAAATGTGTTACGTTCGGGAATGTCTTTAAAACCCTATGACAATGCCAACCTACAGTGCATTCACATTTAGGACAAAGATACCATGAAAACATCAAAGCTGTGAGTATATTGTGTCTCATTAGATATACATGAACTTACTACAGGGAAATATTATACACATGTATTATAACAAGGTTGTTCAGACTGTCAGTTTCCCTCCTGAAAATAAGCTGGCACCTAATAAACACCAGAGACCAGGCAACTACAGTACTTTAAAAGTGATTTTTTTTTTTTTTTTAAAGTGTGGAAATTTCACACATCTTGCGCAACATGGATCTAGTGCAAAAATATAAGTATGCAAATATTTTTGTGTCTCGCACGTAATAATATTTATCACTGTCATTCTGCAGGATTAAAAGCATGCAAAATTGATTTTACTCGGTTGATTGCAACAACAAAAAAAATACTCTACCAGCAATTTCCACTTTTACAGTAATGGACAATTCGTACTGCTGATTTCACCTCTTTAAAGGAGATACATGTATTTCAGGGCTTCCCTACAATAGATGGGGAATAGTTAGGCACTCCGTCAGAGAAATCTCTCTTCAATATTATGGTCAAAGAGAAAGCAAAAATTGTATTTATATCAACATTTCAGAGAACCAATTATGAGAAAATACAAGGTTACCTAAGCATGAAATACAATGTACAACATTGACTGAAAAGTGTGCAGAAAGACATTTCTGAAAGTACTGAGTGTTTAAACAGCAATCGGTGATTGGAATTTGTGCTACATGTACAATTTTGTAAATGGTGATATTCTAGAAAATGCACAACATGAATGGCAAGGGGGTAAAATCCCTTTTCCTGATTACACACACTTCTTGTCACACAACATACACACCAACATCCATCTATGATTTTCAGAAATTACAGACAATTATTCTCAGCAGCATTCCCTTTTTCACAAACCTATCTATGGCCATTAGATACACATAAATATCTCCAACATTTCAAAGATAGCTCAACAAATTATAATTGCACATGAAATGTGATTGGCATTGAATTAACACAAAAAACAACCATCAGTCTCTGAATCTCTATGATGAACACAGAACAACACAAACTGAAATATAATGCAGTTTTTTTGAAAGAAAAAGAAAAATCTACCATGTTGTGACAAATACCATACAGTATCTCCTGTGTTTATCTGAGTAATGTGCAATGAAATGACTCTAAATGTAGCTGAGTGAAAGATGTTGCGACCTCTTATGATCCTCTAAAATAAGTTTTATCATTTTCTTACAAAGTGAGGGGAAAATCCCAGGTTCTTCTAAGTTCTTACTTTCAGAGTGCACTGAGATTCTTACACAGTTAAATCACATCAACACAGTATGACAAATTGACTTATTTCATGAACATCATGATTAAATCAAAGACTTAACTGTCATGCTGACATAAAAAAGGGCAACATTTATTTTCATCCCCCAAATTATAAAACATATGGAGACTCATAAAAAGCCATAAAACCCAAGGAATTAAGATGAAAACTTGCATTAACAGCATATACTGACGTACATCAAAGTATCAATGTATGCTATGCTAACATTAATCAACATAATATATAATATGAAATATTTGGAGAGATTTGAAGAAAACCTTAATCAGATGGCAATGATATAATCAGCTGCACAGAATTATGTTCAGTCTATAATAAAGAGAGTTTGCTCTCATGGTAATCACAATCATTGGCAATTATTTGAATAGACATTCAAACATTCCTGGCTGCACACTCGAGATGTTGTGCAAGTACTGAACATGCTGTATATATCACAGGGTTCCATGACATTTGCTCCTGTAACAATTGCAATCATGAAATATAAGCGAGCTAAGCCAAACATAAATTCTACCAACAAACATAACACTAACCGCAATCCTAATCCTCACGTCAAACTAAACCTTAAACCAAACCACAACCCTAACCCTAACCCTAACCCTTTAAGTCCTTGGAGAAAACAAGACCGGAGCAATTGTCCCAAGAGCAAAATGTTGTGACATGTTGCCATGCTTTTATTTTGATGAATTTGAACGACGTTTGTAAAATTAGCGACTTGCAACAATATTTCCTCCAATAACACAAATACACTGTATATTATCTCAATGGTGAGAAATCACAAAATTTTTCTCCCAAAGATGGATGATATATGTACTTCTTTCTCAGTCTGCCACTGAGGTTCTTTATTTCAGATTCAACCACTCATTAAAATTGTCTTACAAGTGTCAATTTGGCAAATATCATACTCACAAGTTATACTCTGTAATTCCTTCAGGGATTACATTGAAAGAGAGACCCCTGATGCATGCACAGACTCCCCAATTTGCTGATGGTGCATTTACTGAGAAGCACAGCTTTGGATGCTCCATGTTTCCCCTAAAAATATTGGTGCAGCACTACTGATTTTTCAAACATGAAGTCTTTCAGTCAAAATGTAAGTCACTTTTGAGGCTTTTCTCTCACTTATTTGAACCAAATTTTAGCGCTTGGTACGAAGGCAAGCACGGCTGCCTCCCCCATACCTCCAGCAACGCCAGCCAAAGCTGGTCTGCCAGCCTTGGGCACAGGCACAGTTGGGATCCCGATAGATACACACGTAAGTGGCAAGGCTGCAGTGGCTAACACTAAGAAGAAGAAATCGCATAGTCAGTCACTACAGAGGTGAACAATGGAAATGCTAAACCCTCATTGGGATCTTCACAACCAAAAACTTCAGCACATACGACTGAATTTGCCTTTAAAGGCCCTGTCACACTATAGCGTATAAATCAGCGAATGCCTAGCAGATACCATTTTTAGGGGCAAAATTTGGCAAAGTCCAGATATGCTCAGATCCGCTCAAATTCTCGAGCAAAATGTGGTTTTCGAACGTTCGCCTAATGAATGATGAGCATATGCTAACCGTGTTATGAGCGGATAAAGTAACGAATGAAAGCGAATGTGTACAGGCCATCCAACGGATGCTGAGAGGACAAAACGAATGACCAGCGAATGCCCAACATATCAAAATCCTTTTGAGCAGCGACAGTCTCAAGTAATGTTCTGGCTGTGAAAATGGACCCAAAGAGAAGAAAGCAACCTGCCAAGCAGGCACAGAAATCACCACCAAGTACTCCTGATGTCGCTATCCTCAGTCCTCAAGATTTCCCTAAAACTGCAATCCCTCCACTTCCTTCTGATGATCATGCTGGTATTCCAACATCCTCCATTGCGTCTGGTGCCTCCAACTGGTCCCAGTCTGGACCTTCAGTGAAAAAACAAAAAAGCCAGAGGCAAACGCTGGGATTTTCACAACCCGGAGGCACAAGAGAATGCCTTGGTTGAGTGGGTAAGAGAGCACGCTGCCTTTGGGACTCCAAGCGGTCTGATTATGGGATGAAGACAGAGAAGGATCGCCTGTGGCAAGAAAACTCTGATGAACTAGGATACAGTGTTGGGTGCATGAAATATTTCTACCTTCTTTCAGCATGATCAATTGCATGTTGCATTATATATATTTTATTCATTGATTTATTTATCTATTTTTGCAGGAAACGTCATTCATACAGTTTGTGTCTCCTTCAGTCAAACACTACATGTGCTGTCCAGATTTTTGCTGGGCGTATTTAGACAAATGGCAGACGAATAAGAAACGGACGACTAAGAAACGGAGGCAGAGCGAGCAAAATGTTCGAACAGTAGATGTTAAATGATCACAAAGCGGATTGTCATTCCATTTGTCATCCGCTCAAGATTTTGGACACGTTCAAAATCAAAATTTGGCTCCGGCGGATCTCTGTGAATCTCTACGAATAGCTAGCGGATACAGCTAGCGAATGTCAAACGGGTCACAATTAACGAGCAACGGATGTGAGCGTATCTCCAAATTTTCAAATTCGTTGGGCATTCGTTGGCTCGATCCGCTCTAGTGTGACGGGGGCTTAAAGGCTTGATAAAATTGAAAGCTCGCTTTCTAAAGTGATTGACGATCTCCCACAAGTGACTTCCAATCATCACAAATGCTACCCAACATGGTGACCCTTACAGGAGGTTGTGAACAGGATACGAGTACACGGTGTGGTACACGGTGTAGTACGCAGTGTGGTAAACGGTGTGCATAGAGCTATCCAACTGCACTACAGGTAGACATGAGTTTGCCTGACAACTCCCCCACGGGGCAACTCAATATGTACAGTGTACGTGGATCATGCAAAAGAAGAAACTGCATCTGGTTTCGACCACACAGAGCAGCACTCTCAGTCCCCAAGTTCAAAAATTGAGATCCCAACCATAGCTGCAAAATTTGCCATGTCTACTGGCATTGGGGACCCAATCAATGATGAAGTTGTGAAGTCGGCCGCTTACCTCATGACACACCATCTTGAACTTAAAATCCTTGATGATGTGGTAGGAACATACCCGTCTCCAAACAATTGCCAGCTTGTAAATGTGCCTAAAGTGAATCCACTTATCTGGGATTGCAACCACGGGTCGGGATCTAAAACTACAGCGGGTTCAAAAATCACTCACAAAGGGACTAAATGCCTACACAAGATCGCTTTCAGCTGATTACATGTCTGAAACACAGCAAAATGTCCTCACTCTGATGTGCAATGCAAATTTTGAGTTTAACTGTCTCCCTATGAGCTGATCAAGCCAGACATACACTGTACAGTAAACTCTAGATTTGCACATTTGCGTAAGCCGAATTTCCTTCCGGCATCGCGCCTACTGTTTGGAGACAATCTTGGGAAGCAAGTCAAGCAAGTCAAGCTTGAGAGATCAGCAGCTAGCAGCAGCTGGAGTTATAAAACCACAAGGGAGGGCAAGACCACTCGCATGTATCAGCGCTCGCTCAGTAGACCGTACCCACAGAGAGGACAGGGATTTCAGCATACTGCATACGGCAGCAAATCATTTGCTGGATATATTGCCGGTTGGTTTTTTTCTTGTTCTTCTTCGTTTTTAGGGCAGCTTTACACCAGGAGGGGCAGACAGCCACCTCACACACAGACGCTGAGCTCGGCAAGCCAGGCAACTGAACAAGAGCCCCAGTGAGGTGCGCACTCCCAACAGAGGAATTTTAAGTAGATGCTGACACAATGGTCAATGTTGGCAATTTAAGGGCAATGCTGAATGGGTTCAGCTCAGCCCTCTGCTTGTTTACTAAAATATTGAAGCCAGTGGGTGGTAGAAGGCTTAATGGTACACCACATATTCTTTCTAGGGTATGTGTTTGGCCTTGAAAAGGGCCTACCCAGTCCCAACGTTTCGGCAAGCATGTTCACACCTGGGGACTGGGTGGTGCACAGTTAAGCCTTCTACCACCCAACGTTCTACTGCCACAGAAACCTTCAAAGATTTCACTGAAGCCAGTGTTTGTCAGACTGAGGATGTCAAGTCACTTCATTATCGGATATGGGATATCGAATTGCTTGAAAGCTCCTTATTTAGCACAAACTTGGACAAATACAATTATCTTGTTATTATTTTTTATTATATACAATTGTGACGAGCGTAGGTCTACATAGTTTAACATAGGTACTTACGTATAATGAACATATTATTCGGTCTGCGAAGTTTGGATTCAAACTTCAAAATGGAATCCCGTTTTGTCTTCAAGGAACGAAGAGCTCGCTAAGCTTTTGGAGAATAAGGATTCTAAATCCACTAAACATTATCCTAAACCAAGTGTTAGTCTAATTAGACATAATTGTTCAGTTCAGTTCTTAGAATGAGGGCAATTTATTGACATTGAACAAGTGGAGAAAAACTACGACACCGAGTAGGTGTGCAAAATTCTGTGTTTGTGAATAGTTTCTACAATATGTTACTTGTCTGCAACAGAGGCAAAAGAAGACTGAGTTTGAAATTGCTACAGATTCCTGTGACAGAAGGTAGGCCTACATATGGCACAAGACAAATTGACTAAAAAATCACAGGGGAAAAAAAATGATGCACTGGGGAGTCAGTTTGGACGCATGTGATGTAGATTCTAGATCTATGAAACAAATGATGAAAATTGCACAGTATAACGTTAGGCCTAAAGTCCTTTTGAGAGTATAGGGCCTACGTCCAACTTTCTGAGGCTTACTGAGTTCAAAGACAAAAAGACAAAATATAGGCGTAGTCCAACAACTAGTCCAATTCCAAGGTCTGGTCCAGCACGCACACTAAGCAGACCCCCATCAAGTCTGCCGGTAGGCCATTCCCTAAGCACGTCTTGTAGAGTCGTAGACGTAAGCCTACTCATAGCTCTTCTTTGCTGATCTTTTGGACCCGAGTCTAACTTGAGTACTATAGCGTCGCTACTGGACTTGAGTCTAATGTTAGTACTAATGTCGTTAGTCGACATGAGCCTAACATTATCCAAGCGTCGTTAGCTAGTAGGCCTAACAGTAATGTACTCTTCTGTAGATCAATCTAATTGTTACAATAAGTGTAATCAAGGCCACCTAATATAACAGATATCAACTGATAGGGAATGAAATGTAACTATCTTTTGACTGCCAGGGAGTTATATTTTCCCTCCTGATCTTATTTTCCCTTGGTAAAATATAACTCCCTGGCGGTCCAAAGAATGTCATATTCCACCCCGTACCAGTCAATATCTGTATAATATTCAAGAAAAAAATAGTGGAAGAAATCAAGGCACAGCCTTTAGGCTCATATTTCACTTCTCATTGCAGACAAGGTTATGGATTCTAGTATCTGGGAACAGCTTGGTGTCATTGTGTGGTATCTGAAAGATGATGAGCCTGTTGAGCGCCTGATCGAGTATGTAAAGTGTGAAAGCCTCACGGGGGAAGACAGCAGACCACACTATAGAGTGCCTCAAAGGCTGAAGCCTGGATCTTGACAAATGTTGGTGTCAAACACACAATGGGACAGGAAACATGGCCAGCAAAGAGGAGGATGCTGCTTATCAGGTGAGAGTAAAAACGGGAAACTAAAAGGCAACATACTTTCATTGTGTGTCACACAAACTGAACTTGGCCTTGTCCAAAGCTTCAAAGGTAGTCGAGGTATGCAATATGGTTTGTTCGATGCCCAGTCAGTAGGCTTGTTTAGTTTTCTCCCAAACGACAACGCACACTGGAGGCATGGATTCACAAAGTCTGCAAAGAGCAGAGTGCAGACTCACTCATCAGTCACATCCTGGCTCAAGCAGGCTGGTCCGGGGAAAAGACTTCTAAAAGATTTTATAACAAACCACTGGAAATGAGGAGTTTACTATGTGCTTTAAATCGGTTGCCTGTAAAGCAGAGACTCACATACAAATCTCTGTTGACTGTATATAGAGCTATTCATGGTACAGCACCAGTGTACATACAGGAACTTGCAGGGTTAAAAACATTTCAAACATTCTATCATCTCCGAAGTTCACAGGATCAAACACCATTAAAATATCCATCAAGGAAATCAAAAGCTACTCTTGGTGACAGGGCATTCTTCTATGCTGCACCAAAATTATGGAATAATTAATCTCCCTCTGTTTGTAAGGCAAGCAGCTACAATTAAGGAGTTTAAGGTCAGGCTAAAAACTCATCTTTTGCACAATGCATTCTATGTTTGAATTATGTATGTTGTGATTATTACTCTGTAATGGGCAGTAGAATATATTATCATAGTAGCTGCACAATATAAATGTCCTTTATTATAATCATTATTCACTGAGGCTGTGATTCAGAGCAAGAACAATCCAGAGCCGAACCCCAAGCAGTAATGACATCTAGCTTCATAGTGACTATCTAGTCATCCAAGTCAGGTAAAATAAACCTACCTTGAAAAAATGGCATAGATGGGGCTCATGGATTATCAGACCGCTCATGGCTTAGCGACTTTAAAATCTCTCTCAATGTAATCCCTGAAGGAATTACAAAGTATGATATTGATAGATTAAACAAGTACTTATCTATTTGTAGTTCGATACGTCCCTCCCTTCCTCCCTTCCTCCCTGTGTATTCAAACTGTAGTGGCAAATTCTCATTGATCTACACTTCGCTATCCATGGCCGGCCTTCTACAAAATATTGGGGAATCTGCACATGCATCAGCAGGTCTTTCTGTCAATGTAATCCCTTCTGGAACATTATTCATATCATTGAGATCAAACTACAAACAGGTAAGTTTTCATTAAATTTATGAAATATATGACATATACATCTAAGCCAAATCATCTGCACCAAGTGTCGTTTACACATCCTCTTCAGTCTCAAAATAGTTTGCAATGATGTCGCGTGCTCTCCTCCCGATAATACTATCGTTGTGACTCTGCAGAGATTTTATCCTGTCGAGTCCTGTGAAATATAAAATAATTGAGAAAGAATGAGACTTAAAACATCACACAATCCCCTCATAGTAAGATGATCAAGTCATCTAAGGTGTGTCTACTGTGGTTGGCTTTGCAAGACAAAAATGATTTGCCTCAGAATATGATATTTTGTCGTACCTTTAAATTGGCAGTGTATTTTCATAAATATTGAAATTAGCTATCATTGAAACATAAATAAGCTGCTACTATCACAAGAAATTTCTGTGATTCCAAAGTTCAGCTGCTTCTCTCTCTACCAGTTTGTAATGAAAACAATTAGCATTCACACACAATGCACTGTGAAGTTGCACTGAGGCCTATGAAAAGTTTGTTGAACTTAAAATGCTGGAGGCTCATAAGGCAAAGGAAATCAGTATTCTTTCAAAAAACAAAACAAAACAAAACACATACATACTTTGTGGATAACATTTGTCACATAGCAAGTAGGTGGTATATGAAAACACTTTGGGGGGGGGGGGGGATGTTGCACCCTGAGGTACGAGACTTCTGCACATGTGGATATTCTCTGTTACCAATTGAGAACTTTGCTTGATTGTAGGGTAAGAGGTACTCTTCTTAACTCGAACAAAATATGTTTGGATACCTGTGCTATAAATCACAGGTGAACCTTGTTAAAAAAGGTACTTGAGATCACTGAAATTTCCTCATTATATTGTGTATCTCTTTATATCAGAGATAAACAGAAAAGAATATGAAGGGAATGTAACCTTTAACATTACCTCATTCTATCAGGAATCGTGCTATATCTGACCTCGTAATGGGTAATAATACCTGCATGTTTGCCATGGCACACCAATGGTACTTACCTCCACAGGCCTTGATTGCTGCTGAATACCGGTCAGGCTTCCCCTGCCCCTTCTTTTTGCCGAGCCTGTCGAGGAGATCACAGAGAGCTCGCAGGGCCATCTGCAAGAGCTCCACATCTTCCGAGCTGAGGACGGAGCAGCACAATGGCTTGACCAAGCCTTCATCTGCTACAAACCTGAGTCAAAAACAAACAGCAGTGGGCGTGACCAAACCAAGGGTTCAAAGGTCACCCCTTACTGCCCATGAAAGCCCCCAGTTTTTACCCACAGAGCCATCAAGTTGATGATGGGTGTGAGCTAAAATATTACACGCCTGGTTGTAAAATAGATGCTTCACTCATCTGTTTGGCTAGGTATATCTGGAACAGGGACAAAGTAATGGGTTAGCTACCACAGAGCCTTCTGATACTTTTGAACCTTTACAAATGTGATTTCAATTTGCAGAGGAAGTTATTGACGTTGTTTTTCCTTGCATGGTGTATTTGCCAGGTTTTAGTTTCATATATTTTCTTTCCACGCCAGATAATATTGGTATGAGAAACTTGATGCCAAAGCTGGAACACATACAACCATCCCTTGATTTCCCCTTTGATTAAAGTCAAGCCTTGAAGTAACCTTCAAATCCAGGTTTTTCATCACTGAACTTTAGAATCCTCCCTCCTTTCTAATATCTCATTCATCTATTTCATAATTGGAAAAAACAGCCTTTTTCACAATATAACATTTCCATGAATTGCCACTAGCATTCAATGCATATAGCGCACACAAGAACTTTCACATGCATTTCAATTTCACTAATCTTGGCTCTTGTGAAATTCTCTAAATTAAAATGCACAAAAAAAAATGTCTGGTTTTACAGTATATGGTAATTGCATCTAAGTTTTTCCCTTTTGATCACAACTAAAACATTGTCACTTCTCAATAGGAATGCATTTTTAGAGCTCACAACTTCATATTTCTTTTCCAAACTTGTAGCAATTAGCTGAGAAAATCTACAAAACTATGGTGGTTTGGACATAGATATAGTGCTCCATGATTTCCATGTATGATAAAATAGACCTTGCACTCTGCAACGCTGTGCACAGCGTTGTCGACATACTGTAAAAGTGGATATTTTCGCGCTCGGAGCGGTAGGAAGAGTTTCGCGTGTTTTTAATTCCGCGGAATCAAGGCAGTAAGTACGGGAACAAATGGCAAGCAAAAATATTCGTGTGCTTTTATTTTCGCGCCAGTTTCTGGTTGCGCAAAATGCGCAAAAATTTCAACACCGCGAAAATTTCCACTTTTACAGTATTGTTACAGAAATTATATACTGCCGTCCACTGTTCTTACTTGTTTTTTACAGGTATATGTGATAGAGGAAATTGTCTTGTCTCAGACCAACAGCAACTGCTTAACCCTTATTTCTAAAACTGAACTCCTGCTTTCAACTTGATTGCAGTACACCCTATTGTGTGTGTTTATCTTTTGAACTGCTCAGCTTCTTGGCTCTCTACAAGTCTTACCGAGTCTGCTTCCTGGTTGCCCCCGTGGCTCCAGTAAGCTGCACAATCGTCCAGACTGCTCCTCTCTGAATGTGGAGTGATGTGTCGTCCAGGAGGTCAATCACCTTTGGGACGATGTTTTCATTAATCAAAACCTGGGAAGCAAAAAAGTACACAATGGCTCAGAGAAAAGTTGAATTAAAACATTTTTACCAATAAACCTCAACATGTCAACAACAGCAAGCATAACACTTGGATGTGTCTGTCTTCTCAAATGATATATTCTACGAAATGGCTCCTCAACTGAATTAAGATGGAGCTCATTATTTTGATCTATGACCCTGAAGATAAACCTGTAACCCCAAATGCACAAAGGAAATATTTCTAAACTGACTTAATAACATTCACAATACACTTTCATTCTCAGCCAAAATTCAGCCACATTTGAGCTTGACCTTTGACCCCCGACATTTCATCTGAGTAACTGTGCACATGTTTCTCTCCCTCCTACCTCACCATATTGCCAGTGGATAATATTATAAAGCTGAAGTAATGGTGGGAAAGTAATATCATCAGTCAATTCATTGACATTTGACCTTTTATCTTTGACCTTTCATCCCTGTCATTTTATATTCATAAATGTCCATATTTCTATCACTCCTACTTATCTATTTTATCACTGGGCATTCCAAGCTGACATTAGAGCTAAAAAAATGACATTTTGAGGTCCATAGCCAGTGACCTTTAAATTGACCTTTTAGCTCTAACACTGAATAAAAATCAGTGACTATCCGTGTTGTGTATGTTATACAATTTGGATGCAATGAGGGTTGTTTGGTCACTAAAAAGGGCAGTTTGGATGCCATGAAGCTGTATGTGGTGCAGAAAATTGCAAAAAAAATTATGCCTGAGATTTCGACCAATCTGAATGAATGATTCATCAAATAGTTAAAAACTAAATACGTTTATAAGTACAGCATGATGTTTGTAACATCATGTGCAATATTTGTTATGGATAAAATTTGCAAAGTTTCTCATGTCCTCGGCAACTGCTTTGAATTTAGCTTGTTGGATCCCAAGGCCCGCATGTTTTTTTTTTTCACAACTTCTGTTTTTACCTGTCAGAATGTTATGCATGTATATCATACTGATCTGTACATTTGATTTTATGACCAAATAAACTTACAGATAGGTGAATAAATAAATGTAAAGATTACAATCACAGCATATATATGGTATATGACCAGTGGGCATCAAGTATGTGTGAAATCACCATATCAGCATTCATTTGTAGTACTGTATACGCTGCTTTTTTCGCGTACAGATATTTTTGCGAATTACGAGGTCATAGACATTTTTCGCGAGATGTTGTTGACGCCGACACTAATGTAAATGCACTGTCATCCAAGAACATCAAGACATTTTCGCATGTTGTTAAATTTGTGATCCAACTGTGATTCACGAAATTCACGAATATTAAAGCCTCAAGAAAATAACAGCTTATACGGTAAAAGATCAAGCTGGTGAAAATATTACCAGGACTTCTGCTCTGTTGCCAGCGGCGATGATAGATGCTACCCAGCAAGCTCTTTTACGGATGATTTCATTAGAGTTGCTCAAAAGATTGTAAAGATAAGGAATGACTGAGCAATCTACAACAGCCTACGGAGAGAAAAAGGAGATAGGAAATTAGTATGGAGAATCCAACTAAGGCACTTCTGTGACAGCACAATCCACCCCCCCCCCCCCCCAAAAAAAAAAAGTTACAAGATGAGGCTCTTCATTTAGGCTTAAATTCTGTGATTTGAGACAGCAATCTTTAAAGTGTCACACAGCTCATCAAAGCTGGATGATCCTCACCTATCTATTCAAATGATGGAATATAGAGAATGTACGAATGGTTCTTTTGAGGGATGGGGCATAGAAGTTAGGGGTCTTTTTGATCTAGAGCACTCATCACTCTTTACTGTGCATGGAATAAAAGAGGGGAGTTATCATAACTCCATGGCATGCATCATTCTACTTGTAATCATGTCCAAGTATCAAAGCTACAGTGTACTGCTAGCTGTAGCAGCTTTTGAAATTCCTGTAGGTTTTCAAGCACATTGAAAAGACAACTTGAAATGGAACACACAATGAATTGATTACAACCATTTGAAATATGATGTATAAGTAATCAATTCAAATTAAATAAATAAATAAAATTTGAATTTTTTAAATATTATTTTTATGCTTCCAAGCTTTTGAACATCTTAGTGGATGAAGGGTTTTGATTTCATATTCTTTATACCAATTTCAAAGCCAACAAATCAAACATGTATTTAATAGTCTTGTACTATTCTAAAGATTACACCGTTTTCTCAATGTGTTTAATTTGCCTTCAACAACACAAAACATTAAAAATCTACCGGGGGGGGGGGGGGGGGGGGGTTTAGTCACAGTCCATTGACACACATAACATAAATGATTATGATTTGTACTCTGTATTTGTGTTTTCATGAATTAACCAAACATACATGAGAGACTTATACATTTATTATTGAGAATTTATTTGAAGATTTAAGGAAATGCAATCATCTTTACTTCACATCCATTTGAAAATTTATTAGTAAAGATTTCCATCACATCAGATAGCAAAGAATGCTGGACACTAAGAATTACAAATCACCTTTAGGGCTGC
>NW_027273237.1:0-11859 GCF_040938485.1 Diadema antillarum
GCCCAGAGACCTGTAAATACGTAACCCTTGACTTTTGCAGTGCTTTTCAAGGAGGCGTATATATATTCAATCGAAACGTTTTTCTCACATTTTGTACCCCCTAGAGTTGGCGAATATGTGCAGGGACCACGGAATGGGAGGCTAGGATACCCCCCCCCCCCTTCATTTTGGGGGTTCTGTGCAGGGGAAAAACGGGAAAAAGGAAAAATAACACTTCTGAATGTTCTATCCCAAGCTACCATCGTAGTACCATTGCCCCACCCACCTCACCACCACTTCTATCACCTCAAAAGAAAAAAAACAAAGGAAACGTTTTACGGCCCCTGAAGTGGTACCTGACAATAATGGGAAGTCAATGGTGGCAACTATGTCCCTCTTTGGAAGGAGAACGCCTTTACTGCATATGCTAAAGGCCTACAATATTCTACGACAAAATTTTCTTTTGAATATGATAGATGCGTTCATTCTCACTTTTTTGTTTTCCCTCTGCGTTTATCTTAAGTCATGAATAACTGGAAGAAGTCGTGGAGATGTGTGAAAATATACCCTTCCGCTTTCGATACTGAGAATTTCATCGTCACAGTGACTGAGATATTCCTCTTCAATAAGAATTCGGTAATTTTTGGCAGAGACTTATTATCATTAGCCCACCACGACTAAAAGCAAAACCTGCCATGACAACTGGTAGTGAAACAGGTACACCCACTGTTAAACAATGCGATACAATACTGTAATTCATTAACTGCATTGCAATGTATCGTGACTTTCACACGTGGAATTTCACCCGTGAAATCCCACCCTTTTCCTTAGGGTGGGATTTCACGGAGCACGCGAACGATTTGCGAAGGACGCGAATGACAAAATCCAACATTCGGAAAAGTTTTTCTCCGAATGTTTTCCGACAATGAAGCCGAAAACTATTCTTGCGCAATTTGTGCGAAGTTTCCACGACGTATGTGCGAATGTCGTGTGTATCATTGCTAAAGTACAGCATGTTACGTACACTAAGAACACGCGACGGAAATGCGAACAACGAAAATTTTTCAATAATCATGGGAGAAAATGTACCCAAGGAGAGGTGGAAGCTGTCTTGAGTTGAATTTTTTTCTTTCCTCTATTTCTCCTTTCTTTTTCTTCCATTTTTCTATTGTGTGCTTGCCTATATTTTTTCCTAGGACGTATCTCCACAAGTATAAAGCATATGATCTTTTTTTTTTTTTTGCAGTTCCTCCAACACATAATCTCTATACTTCAAATGAAATTTTACATACTTTAGATTAATTCTAACTGTATTCTGCGATTTTTTTTTTGTAAAACAAACATTTCTTTCTCTTTGCTAGTCTTTAATTTCTTTTGTTACTATAGTTGTTAATAATTGTTTGATGTTTAGGTGTATATGCTACGATTTTTATTTGTAGAAAAGTATAGGTCATACTTCCCCCAAACGTGCGCTAAACGTTCGCGAGAATGTCTCAAAAGGTACGCGAACAGTTTGCGATTACGTCGTAAAATGATCGGAAAAACTTCGCAAATTTCGCGTAACATACGCGAGACATTCTCCAAAGTTTCGGAGTCTGTTTGGGGTTTCACGAACATTTTGCGAACATCGCGCGTGTCCTGCGAAGGTCTCGCGCATATGACGAGGCTTTAAAGACACTTTCGAGAACAATTCACGAGCAAATCACGACCATGTGTGCGGAAAAGGTTCGCAGAAAATTTCAAACTTTTTTGAAATTCTCGCCGAAGTAAAAACGACATTCGCGAACATTTGACGACGCTTCCGAACCCTCACGTTCGTTTGGCGATCTTTTGCAGACCAAAATGCGAATGCTGGATTTTGCCATTCGCGTCCTTCGCAAAACGTTCGCGTGCTCCGTGAAATCCCACCCTTAGGGTGGGATTTCACGGAGCACGCGAACGATTTGCGAAGGACGCGAATGGCAAAATACAGCATTCGTATTTTAGTCTGCAAAAGTTCGCCAAACTAACGTGAGGGTTCGGAAGCGTCGTCAGTTGTTCGCGAATGTCGTTTTTACTTCGGCGAGAGTTTCAAAAAAGTTTGAAATTTTTTGCGAACCTTTTCCGCACACCTGGTCGTGATTTGCTCGTGAATTGTTCTCGAAAGTGTCTTTAAAGCCTCGTCATATGCGGAAGACCTTCGCAAGACACGCGCGATGTTCGCAAAATGTTCGTGAAACCCAAAACAGACTCCGAAACTTTGGAGAATGTCTCGCGTATGTTATGCGAAATCTGCGAAGTTTTTCCGATCATTTTACGACGTAATCGCAAACTGTTCGCGTACATTTTGAGACATTCTCGCGAACGTTTAGCGCACGTTTGGGGGATGTATGACTTATACGTTTTCTACAGATAAAAATCGTAGCATACATCTAAACATCAAAGAATTATTAACAACAATAGTAACAAAAGAAATTAAAGACTAGCAAAGAGAAAGAAATGTTTGATATACAAAAAAAAATCGCAGAATACACTTAAGATTAATCTTAAGTATGTAAAGGGTATTTCATTTGAACTGTAGAGATTATGTGTCGGAGGAACTGAAAAAAAATCAGATGCTCGTTTCTAGTGGAGATAGGTATTAAGAAAAAGAATGTAGGCAAGCACACGATAGAGAAATGAGAGAAAAAGAAAGGAGAAATAGAGGAAAGAAAAAAAATTTAACTCAAGACAGCTTCCACCTCTCCTTGGGTACATTTTCTCCCATGATTATTGGAAATGTTCCGTTGTTCGCATTTCCGTCGCGTGTTCTTCGTGTACGTAACATGCTGTACTTTAGCAATGATACACACGACATTCGCACAAACGTCTTGGAAACTTCACACAAAATGCGCAAGAATAGTTTCCGGCTTCATTGTCGGAACACATTCGGAGAAAAACTTTTCCGAATGTTGGATTTTGTCATTCGCGTCCTTCGCAAATCGTTCGCGTGCTCCGTGAAATCTCACCCATAGTCCCATCATTCTATTAAATATCCCATATTACATAGGAGTAGCTTACACGATCCATTAGCAGACGAAACTTTTGTTTTGTTTTGTTTTGTTTTGTTTTTCTTTCCTATTGTCCAGGATTCGGATTTTCCTTCATGGTAATGTGCGTACTGCTGGAACTCAGCGAGCAGGCAAAAACACACTTTGGCCTCTTTTACAGCATAGGAATATCCGGTTTCGCGGCAGGTATGTCCATCTTTCCGTTGCTCGGGGAGTTCCTGATGAACGTGTATGGTTGGGGAGGCGCCATGTTGATCATAGGCGGGCTTCTGGGGAATATCACGCCCATGACCATGGCAATTCTTCCGAAGCTACCCACATCGTCTCGGAATGAGGCAGAGGAGGAGAACGGAACGGACGAGGAGACGAAACCTATATGTGGGGATGTTTCGGGGCATAACGAAGAGAACAGGGAACCAGACGATGCCAAGAGCGAAGTACACTGCAGGAAATCTGAAGGCGCCAACAGAGCTCCTTCAAATCGAAATCCACACACATCAGATGAAATAGAAGTACTTCATGAACATTGTGATAATACGTCAGATGAAAGCCTCGGGATTGTGTCAGACCGTCAAGACTCTCGGTGTGTGAAGAAGTCTCAGCTCAGTAACAGGCATCACCAACAGACTGAAAACATTCTGGCAATTGTCGCAAATGGTCTAAGAAGCTCAGAATTTTACCAGAATCCATCCTTAACTCTATACATAGTGGCATTGGCAGCATTTGGCATGGCTCATGGCGCGTGGCATGCCTTCCTTCTCCCTCGTGCAATTGAAAGTGGCATGACAATATATTTTGCAATCCTGGTCACCAACTGTGTAGCCGTCGCGAACATTACCGGTCGCATTGTCATTGCACTCCTTACGGAGAAATACTCCAGACTTCACGAAATTCACATGTCTCTCACCGTTCTGAACACTCTTGTACTATTATGTGACGTTCTAATCTTCCGGTCGGCTGCCATTTACTTAACATCAATCTTGTCTTCATTCACACTGGCTGGTCGCGGGTTGATGGTGGCTATTGTGATCCGTCATTTGGTATCATCTGATCATCGCTCCATCGCTTTGGGTTTAGGGGAGTTTCAGTTTGGGATAGGGACGTTTGCAGGTACCTTCGTTGCAGGTAACATTCATCATTTTCAGTTAGTGTGTTTATTGCCGTAATTATCAGTTTTCTGATATTTTTTAGGCGCGGTCAGACTGGCAAAAGATCGCGAAGTTCTTTAAGATCTCGAAGTTTTGTCAGTGTGACCGCAAACTTCCCGCGAAACTTCTCGCGAAACTTCTCGATCTGTTTGCAGGCGGTGTTTTCGAAGCGCGAAGCCATTGTCATGTACAGATGTGCATTGTTACATCACAATCACTAGCCATCGGACTTCGCACTCTTTCTTGCGCGCGTACGAATGGCCCAAACTTCGCGATTTTAAACTTCTCGATCTTTTGCCAGTGTGACCGCGCCTTTTGAGAGATATATTCGTAGTTACTAAATACCATAGCTGACTTCATTCAAAGTAATGAAATTCATGCGTAGAATGACGAATTTCGTGAATTTGAATAATTACCTACTACCCGCTGTATGCTAATGAGGATCAAAACCTGCATTAGCCATCGGGCGGAAGCTCGGTGGCCTTTTGGACAAGACGCCTGTCTGGTATTACCAGGAGGCCCTAGGTTCAATGCCTATACCCGAGTCTGTACGTATATAAGATATGAATGAAAATAGAATAAAAAATCGGATAAGAAATGAGGTAGTTATAACATTCTGACATTTGACAAGTTTTCGGGAAGCACTCTTTGACCATTCTTTATGAATAATCAGATCAGGAAGTTGATGATGTCATGGATTTACAGTTTCTTATGCATTTCAAATACAGAAATGCCAAAAATCTAACACTTTAACTGTATAACAATATGAAATTTGCCTTAAAACAACCCAAAATGAAAAAAAAAACTTGGTATGAGAATATCACATGCTTTTACCTGTATTAGTTAAGAATAACAAATTTCCCGAACTTCGAAATAAAACATACATGAAAAATCGTGAGGGCATGGCATCAGCAACTCGCTCATTTGAATACTTATAAGGACAGGGGAAAAAAATGTTTTACGAAAGAAATGTGAAATTTCAAAATGTCATATCTTACCCCTGTAAACAACTCCTACACGGGGCACAATGGGGCGCGCTGTATCTCGTCAACGTTGAATGGGTCTTATGTGCTAACACGTACACGAGAGAGGCGCGATACCCGTATTGAGTAAACATATGAAAAATCAACAGTCTCGTCAAGGGCTTGCGAGCTGGTGTAGAAGGGGGAACGTTGGGAAGGTGTTACAGAGCGGGGTAAGGTAAGAAAAGGGGGCGGGGGACTCGTGCTCGTATCCCCGGAGCGACTATTCTTTCTGCACAAAAGCGACTGTTAAAATGTCCATTGTATACAAATTATGACAGGAACATGATGTTAAAGATGTGACACACAATGATTATTCACAGTGGCGGATCCAGAAGGGGCGCACCGGGAGCGCGCTCCTCTTTATTTTGTTTTTCTAAACAAAAGAAATCAAAAGAAAAAATAGAAGGCACGTGCGCCACCCCCCCCCCTTTTTTTTTTTTTTTACTTTTATAAAGAAGCCTCCGCTTCACGGAATTCCTGGTTCCGCCCCTGATTCATACGATAAACGGCATGATAGAATCATTAAACAGATTCTTTACCATGCCACCATACATAGGCCCATTTTTTACATGTATGAATTTGCCATCAATCCGAAATTTATCGTTACAGTTTAGTTACACAATTTGCTGACAAAAGACTTCGAAAAAAAAAAAACAGAAATGTAAGTTGCGCCTTTCTTTAGAAGCACTAGATTTAAATGATTTCACAGATTCCTGTACCGAAAAAAATAAAAAATAAAAATACACCCCTATCCAGCAGGCATTTAGTTTTGATTTTCCTTTTCCTGTCACTAATATTTGTCTCATTTCATTTCTAGAAAGACCAATCTTTTTTTATTTTGTTTTTATTAGAACAAATTAAAATCAATTACAACATTTACAACAATCATTGAATGATTACAAATCACACGAAGACAAAATGGTTTTGCAGACTAGACTGGTACGTCAGCAAAAATCTAATACTCTTAATTAACATTCCCATCCCCCCCCCCCCCCCCCCCAATAAAAAGGCAAAGTGATGATTTAATATGAGTTTAATCAAAACAAAATTAAGTGATTTAGTAAATATTAGAAACACTACAGAAAAGATCATGATAAAAATAGCTGGAATTAATCTTACTTATTGTCGTAGCGCTCTGAAACCTTTCTTTTTTTTCCTTTTTTTCTCTTTCTCTTTTTCTCTCAATTTTTTTCTTAAAAAAAATAATTTTTATTATGTTCATAACTTTCATTTTCCCTTTTTATTTGTTTTATTACAAAAAATAAAGTGGGCGGTGCGACCCCTCCCCCCCCCCCCATCCGCCATTGAGTTCATCTTCTTTTTCTTCCTTCTTCTTCACTCTTTCATTCTCTCTCTTTCTCTCTCCATTATCTATCCACCAACCTGCAGTGCAAAACACCAGTGTTAGATTTAACACCATGGGTGTTAACACCATGGGTGTCAAATCTAACACCGATCAAGTGTCAATAGAGGACCACACCGACAGGTGGAGGAAGTATTGTATGATGGTGTTGAGAAGGGTGTTAATTTGACACTGTATAGCTGCTGATATTTTGACACTGCGCTGGTGTTAATTCAACAATGACACCACATGGTGTTGATTTGATATTGCTGGTGTTAATGTCAATGGTATAACACCCGCCCAGCTTCAACAGGAGACCACACCAAATGGTGTTACTGTGGTGTAAATATTTTCATACCTTTTTTTCAAAAATCAAGTACCTTATTGGAAAGTTCTTGATCGTCATGTTAAAGTTCAAAATCAACAAGAAAAACAGTAACAAAGTAACTATTCAAAAAAAAAACAGTTTTACACATTGAAATGACACTGGGAGGTGTTAATTTAACACCTAAAATGAGCACCGGAAATTTAGCACCATACAACTCAGTGTTTCATATTTAACACCGGACGTTTTGCAGTGTGTCTGTCCCTCTCTCAAACTTCCTCTCTCTCTCTCTCTCTCTCTCTCTCTCCCTCCCTCCCTTTCTCCCTCTTCTCTCTCTCCCTCTCTCTCTCTCTCTTCTCTCTCTCCCTCCCTTTCGCCCTCTCTCTCTCCCTCTCTCCCTCTCTCTCTCTCTCTCTCTCTTACTCTCTGTAGGTATTTATAAAATATTTGTGTATTTGTGTATGTATGTGTGTGTTAGTGTGTGTGTGTGTGTGTAGGAGCGGTGAGTTAGCTCAGTCGGTAGCGCTTCTGCCTCACGATCCAAAGGACCCCGGTTCGATTGCCAGGTTCCACTGAGCAATGTTGTGTGTAATCATCCCCTCTAGTAGCAGAGGCAAAACACTCTATCCCTCAGACAGGACATAAAATGGAGGTCCCGTGTGTGAGAGAGTCACATCTCATCCCGCTTCATCTATTTATCGCAAAGAGCAGGGTGTTAAGCCCGGTGGTGAAGTGGTCCCGCCTCACATCCAACTGGATCCCAGCCATCTTCTCAGATGGAAATTAAAGAACAACAATATGCATTTACACCCTGCGCATGCATTGTTTGTTTGTTTGTGTGTGTGTGTGTGTGTTAATGGTCACCTCCCATCCTCACAAATCACTTATTTATTCATATTTGAATGGTAAGATATGGGTTGAGTTTCCCTGGACAACTTTGTGTTGATGGGAATTGTTTTTATGAATTAACTTATTTTGCACAAATTAGGGAATCAGACAATGTTATTTGTTGGTACATTTCATTATGTTACACAAAATGAAAATTACAGGCTATGGGTTGATGGGAATGGCTTATTTGACATTATGATGATATAAGAGAGCATTTTAGCCTGTTTATTGAAAGGCATTATTTACCATTTGCAGATGGAATAAAAAACCCAGCTTTATAGTGCTTCAAAATAGTTCTAAGTCAGCGATGGAAACAGCCAATGTAAAAATTTGAATCAGTGTAATCAATGTTAAATATTGCTAAATATACAAAATGTAAACAATAGATATAATGAAACTGTTTCTAGACTAAACCGTCTATAATTAATCATGGTTTAGTGGGAAAAGCAGTGATATCTCCTCATATTTTAGGCTTTGTTAGGAAATTTATATATGGTAGGATGTTTTGTGATACAACTGACCCACACATATGCATCAAATGTGGTATCTCGAACATTCTTTAAATCACTGCTCCCAAATGGTTAACAGTAACTTTAACAGCACAGTGGCTATGGACATTGCACTATCTTGGGATGCATGCATGTCCTTGCTCCCACGCCTAAAAACGACGCACACGCACTTATTTACAAGAGAGTATTTTTATTTTTATCGGCGAACAAAAGCGTGACTTGTGTATAAGAAGTCGATATATATGTATTCATGATCTCAGTACTATTTGAATCAGAATACATGATTTTCACAAGAGAAACAATGTCTATTATGACAAAGTTTTTTAATCATATTTTATTTCGCATATTTTCATTCTTTGTTTCTTATCTGATAGTACCAGTTTTTGAGATACAATGTCGATTGATCGATATCTTTGATCGACAAATATTATGATTTCTCGTTCATCATCACAGTGTAATATTCGCAATAAGATTACTTTATGTCCAAGATACTCAGATAATAGTACTTCAAGCGATACTCATGGATTTTTTTTTTCTATCATTAAACCTGCATTATACAATGAAAACACAGTTCCCTCACACTGAATAAGGCCATTACACATTTGTAATAAGAACAGATAATACAATGTATGTTGCTGTTAAAATGATTTGATAAAGAATTTGGGTTCATGACACGTTACATTAGCAACACCAGCCGAGTTTTTGAAAATGCCAATTTCATTGGTACGACAGAAAGGAGTTCAATACCAGCATTTTCGTTATACCAATAAACGCTATTTCGCCCTGCTGAATTTAGAGTGTACAATAATGTGCTACCAGAAAAAAAAGCACTTAAAGCCTCTATTTTCACTAATGTTTGTTCTTTAATAATGAATATCTAACAGCAAAAAGTCGTCTGGTTACACTTATTTTCATTCTGTGTTACTACTTTCAATATCATCACAAATAAGAAAAATGAGAATGCATCACACACAATAAACACAAATTATGAATAAAAATATAGCTTTCAGAATACATACAACAGAATATACAACATAACATACGTCACGAGTAGTGGATGTAACACAATTATATCAAGGTATAATCATCATAAGTATACATCTGTTGGACAAACAATTCTTATGGACGAAAAACATGTAGCTAGGCGGGAATTACTCTGGAAGAACCTTAAACAAATAGGACCATACTCAACTGATGAAATATGGAAGAAATATATTTCGTTATAACTTCATTCTCTCATCGGTCGCTTTTTTTTTAACTGACGCTGTGGCATTTCAGCAACCATTCATCTTGGTGTGATGCAGCGCCTGCAAGAAGTCGTCCATTTAAACCAATTTTCACTCTCATACAAACCATCTCCAAAGTTTTAGATCTCGTAGAAGTAATAAACCCAAACGCGTGAGTAAATAAATGATGATGCTCAAACAATATCATAATAGCAAACAAAACTAGAATAACACAAACAATCTCTTCTGTGTGAGAACACAAAATAACAATTGGAAAATATACATTTCATATAATACATCGTTCACTGAATTCATAATAGTAATGATAACAACAATAATAATAATAATAGTAATGATAATGATACCAATAATAATAATGAAAAAATAAACACATAAGATTATGTACGTGCATGTATTCCTCATTTTTAACAAGGTTAGGAAATAAACCGTTTTATTCAAATAAAATCAAAAAAATGTAAAACAAAGTAAAGAATGGAGCAGATAAATTGATGTTACTTTATCGGCATTCATCTTATTTGTTGGTTTCTAATGTCTGCGTTGAAAGAGATTTATAACAAGCAGAGAATTGAAACTCCATGCGTCTTCCCACTTGTTATTGATACTTACAAATCAAATGTGAAATAACAAAGTTGTGAGCATTTAATCTTTACATGATTGCACTTTACGGCAATTTTGACGACCACACATTTGGCCAGATGATCACCCTTAAGTCTCTTAAATCGTAAAGTGTAAATTTTAATAAAATGTCTAAAATCTTGTTGTACGTGTTGATATGTAAAATAAACAAAAAGTTGCCTCCTTCTGACAAACATATCTTGCGAATTTTTCGACGTCGTGACAAATATGTCTTGTAGGGTTTTTTTTTTTCCTCCTGTTAGTGATCTAAAGATGTTGTGGTGGGTTACTTTTACTGTTGGTTTCACAAAAGATATCAATGATAATAATTATGGACGTGTTTTCAACGAGGATATACCATTGGATAATGAAAATAAAACAAAAACACTTGAACAAACTCTCTTTAAATACACTTGAAATTCAATAAAACAAAGATACGAAGAAAAAAAGAGACATAAAGAACATAATTATATATATATATATACATGTATATATTCTCCGTGGTTTTTGAATTCCCACAAATCATAATACATCATAACTATATGTATATTAGGTTGGTCAAAAAAGAAATTCCACACCCAGAAATTATTGTCATTCATTAAAAAAAAAAAAAAAAAAAAAAAAACATGTTTGAAAAGAGTGTCCTATCCCACATACGACATAGAGATGATACCGAATGATTCGGGATAGAACACTCTTTCAAGACATGTATGCTACCCTGTTCGTTCATAGGGGTCTTTTTTTTTTTAATTAATGACAATTTTCTAGGTATAAACTTTTTTACTCACCCAGTATTATTCTCAATATATATCATTCATAATACTATGAAGATATGAACAAAATTGTTGGTAGATCAAACATTTCTGCCTTTACCATTTAATAACAAACAAACATGAAAAATAATGATATAAATTTGAACAAACAAAGGAGAGATTCTATACGAATATTTCTTTTCTTTTATCACTTGAAATTTGTTATTTAACATGAAAACCTAAGGCCACGCAGACAGAACATTGAAATCTTAATATGTATGTTTGAATAAGGAAAAATAGAAAATTATGCCTTTGTAGACGTTTTTCATGTGCTGTAGCTAACCAGTGTTTATAAAACTAAACGAGGCCATGCTCTCTTCGCCTTACAACTGTCTCATGAATGGGTATATCCCCGTTTGGTATCCGCGGCATGGAAAATATGGCTTTTTCGTAATATAATCTAACACTTTGTATATATTTTGTGCTATTGTTGTCAATTTCTATGTTTATCATGTTTAAACGTGGTGATCTCCTTTTTTGTCTTTTAAGGAAAATAAACAAACACAAAACTGCAACTATGTCATATTGTGTTATATTACTGTCCAATAATCTAAAAATAATCTCCACCTGTTTATAGACTTGACCGTGTGATGTATACTTGCGTATAGTTATCATCATATTCTTTTGGTAATCAAATTATATCAGCTTAGGTACGACTAATACAAATGTGGTTTTACTCTAATATTACACCATAAGCATAGTTAAATCTCTCAAAGGGCAGACTGATTAACCTACATTCTAAAAACATAAATGGTAGATCAACGATTTAATTGTTTTCACTCTTCCAACATTTTGTAAAATATTGAATTTAACACTAAAACCATCTAACACTAAGTTACCATTTCCTGAAGAGTAATTCAACATAACGAATGTTAAGTTTAACGTTTTGGGTGTTGAATTTAATATTCAACAAAAGGTCGGAGTAGTGGCAATATTTGAA
>NW_027273238.1:0-18922 GCF_040938485.1 Diadema antillarum
AACCTGCCCCACAAAGGGAAGTGATGACCAATATTCATAATGACACAATCGGAAGAAATTTAGACGGATGCCTGAGTGAAGAGTGCTATACAAATGAAGGCTTTCTCCAATTAAGGTACATAATAGGCTGCATGGTCATAGTGGTTCGTATAGACAAAGACAGAGATTTCCGTTGTTAGGAACTATAAATTGTCGTCATTATATTCATTTATGTATACTATCAAGTATCCTGTATACAGGTCTACAGCCTTCTTTTTGTTATACCTACTATATACTCTCTAAAATTAGATTAAAAAAAGAGAAAATTGTAATGATATAATTACAGTTATTGTTGTTGAAAATAATTTAATGTAGGCTCCTACATGCGCCACAACCGAAAAAGTTATCATGCACATAAAACCCTATACATGGCAGTGCTGTCATTTAGGCCTACTATACACATTTTGGGTCCATATACCTTCAAATGAGATGGCATTGTTTAGTTCAAAAGCGATTAGAATTTGAAGAATATGAATTTTGTATCCTTCCGAAACACAATTGCATTATGATAGGCTGATATTGTCATTGAGTGGAGCCATTTACTAACAAATGTCATAAAGATTCAAGTTCTTCAAATCCTGATTATATGGCCTATTAGGATACACTGCTTTTGAAATATATCTCTCTATATCTATATATCTCTCTCTATTATACATATATATACATATATATATATATATATATATATATATATATATATTATGACATGCGTGTGTGTGTGTGTGTGTGTGTGTGTGTGTGTGTATGTGTGTGTGTCTCATCTACTGAAGATGATCACTTAGCAGGCCTATAACTTTAACGACCTCAACTGAAGGACGTGAATCCCTAAAGGGTCCATTTTAGGTCCACTTTTTTCATTGTTGATATACATTGATGACAATGTTCAGTACATTAATGCCCACGATATACCGTTAGTTATTTTTCACACAGAGACAAACATGCTATCGAGTCCTATTTGAATATAGAATTACATCTTTTTTTTTTTGTTCATGGTTGGGTATCTTTAAAATGAGTCTCACTTTTGATAAAACTGATGGTATGTTATTTGATTCTTAAGGAATGTTAACATCGAACCAATTACGTATTGATTTTAATGGAAAATATTCGACAAAATGATATCATCAACGAAAAAATAGGTTATACCTTGGCATGATTATGGATTCTATATATAGCTTAATGTGGAATTCATATAAAGAAAATGTCATGCTCGCGAATTAGCAGGTATACGTTTTTATCCCGATCAAGGTAGGCCTATATACTCACTCACATTATCTAATTTGGAATGAGTACTATTATAACGCAATACTACCATATACTCTTCAGTTTAATGGTCTCTATTTCAAATAAAGTTGACTCATAGTTCGCTATCTTTTTGAAATAAGTTGACAGTCTTTTTTTTTCCTCATGATCTAAACATTGTTTATAGTTTGTTCAGTGAGGATAGTCTTGTATTTAGTGAAATAGGCCTATATGAGCCGGGAATATGAGAAATAAATTCATTTCAATTTAAACATGAAAGATTATGTGGTGAGAAAGGCACAACTGATGAGGAAGGACTACAGGAGCCGAGAGTGATTGTCCAATAGTGATGATAATGCAACTCAGTAGAGAATAATTATCATTTTTCACGTCAACTGAAGATTCTACGCTCCACAATGAAATGTTTTAGCAACAAGCACGTCCTCTGATCATGGTCAATATTTCGATACACTTTGAATGTTACATGATTATACCAGAAATACCAGAAATTTATATGAGTAGATTAGAAAATGGCTTGAAACCGACACCGGCCTTGACAGTGGTGCAAAATTAAATGGTAAGTTATCTGGATGAAAGAGACATTGACTGCTAAAAATCCATCAGGAACTGGCTGCAGAGGAAAACGCCCCCCCCCCCCCCCCAACAATCCACCAAAATAACCACACTTGATCGCGCTACACCTTTGCAAACTCATTCTGTCAGTTAGCAACAAAGTAAACGCATTAAAAAAAAAATTCCCGTTCAAGAATTATTCACCACAGATTCATAAACTTTGTCTGGAATGGATATAATTGCCAACCAAACTCTTCCGATCAAATGAGTTCGTGTTTTTTTTTTCTTTTTTTTAAACGAAATCCATGAGTGATTCAACAAACCGTGATAATTCGCGACGTAATTATTATAGTTTTGTATACAGGGATTGTTTGTTTTTGCATCGTAGAGACATTAATGCAGTTTGGATATAAGACTAGCAGAAACAACAGCAGACGCCGAGTTCCGTGACGCGCGACCCCAAATGACTTTTTCCCGTGACCTGACGCTCCAAAATGGCGGCAAGGGGAGAGCCACCGTTGAGCGACAGCGATCTCAGAAATGAACTGAAACGACTGGGATTCACTCCTGGCCCGATTACGGCCTCGACTCGTGGTGTTCTCTTGAAAAAGTATGAAAGCCTGAAGAATGCAGAGAGGAAAAATTCAAGAGCACCTCCTGTATCCAAGAGGATTTCGTCGCCTAAAATATTTGGTTTGAGTTCAGACGAAAGCGATGGAGAGACAGCGGGAAATTCCAGGGGAACTGCCCCGGCCACTTCGGCCAGACGCCGTAGCGGCGCCCGCGTCTCGCGGACAGCACCTGCTACAAAGCGGCTCTCAGTTGGAGGTAAAATACCTGTGACTTCACGGAAAACGACTTCGCGGCGTTCACTTCCAGCGCCAACAGCGGCTTATTCGCAGGAAGACGATGAAGAAGACGATGTTAATGGTGCAGATAATGGAAGTGATGCAAATGGGCTGACCAGTGCAAGTGGCAGTCGTCATCAGACTGCAAGTCGTCTGATGATGGGTGCTGGGAAAACCGTTAACAATGACGAGAGGGAAGATCATATGCCGTCGATGAGTCGAGGCGAAGCTTTCAGAACCGGCAAAGTAATTCGGAGGAAAGGGAAGAAAGAAAAGGGAGAAGGTGACCAACTTGCTGTCAATGTCAGACATTCAGCTTTCAGGAGTGAATTTTCTGATTCGGATGGAGAGACTCTTGCAAGAAGAAGTGTGAGAGAAAAGGTGAGGAAAGGCAAAGCCAGTGCAAGATCCACAAATAGTGAGATATATGGTGCTAGGAACAGAATAACAGAGAGGAGAAGTTATGGCATATCTAGCCATGACCGTGGAGAAGAAAATGGAGATGATGAAGAAAATGAGGAGGATGACAATGATGAAGATGCAGAGCATGGTGGGGGCAGTGCAAGACCTCCACATGCGGGCAACACTGATACGTATAGACCGCGGTCTAATGTAAGTTCGCCCAATGACACATATGAGAGTGGTACTGGCAGATGGAGTTTTTTGACTCGCAGAACGAGTGCAAAGTCAGGTTCTCATGTTGCCGAGGGCAACAATGAGACAGCATCTAGCAACTGGACCTTTCTGTCATTGCCGTTCAACTCCTCCCGAACTTCGACGCCGAGAAAAGCAAACGCGGATAGTACATTATATCACACTATCACTGGAAATTCTATCAGGCAGGATAATTCAGCCAATCCCGTGGCGGCCCCAGTGAGTAGCAGAGATTTGTCGCGATCCACTCTGACGACATCGCATCACGGCAACCATTCATTCCTCGGGCAGACTCCGGTCACGGGCAACAGTGCACCCAAGCAGGAAGAAGAAATGGACCCCAACCGGGCATTTGCTTCGCGGAATGATTCGCTGATTCCGCCAAACGACCAGGCTGGAGACGAAACGCAGGAATTTGCAACGGAGGAGAATCTGGGCTCGAGCTGGCGGACAAAGTATGGCCACTTTGTCTCACTGGTGCTGCTCGGGAGTGTGTGCTTGTTCTTTCTTCTTCTGGGACTTATGTACCTGAGTGTGAACAGTACTGGAAAGTCTGGCCTTTTACAAAGTGAGCAAGAAAAGGAATTCTAAAGCTATGCCGTGGTTTTGAAACTGAAGTTGTGTTAGAATTTTGTCATATTAATTGTGGTGTTAACTATTTCTTTGGTTTTTTTTTTTTTGGGGGGGGGGGGGGGTGTGGGGGGACAGAGGTACAATAATTATTGTATGTTAACAGCTGTGAACAACAGCCAGAAGCTATCAAAGTCTTATGTACAAAGAACTTTTCCGTAACAACATAGGTACCTATGTGCAGTGTAATTTGTCATGTTATGCTGAGTGTAAGACATGTGAGTGTTTTTTTTAATATATTTTTAAAGCTTTATGACACTGACAGTATCTAGAACTTGACCCCAACCCCCCCCCCCCCCATAAGAATAGATCCTGATGATTCTGATGTTCTGTGGTTAAGTTTGAAGAGTTATCTGTCTCGTAAGTCCTTCATATCGCACATTAATATTATGAGTATCAGTCTTGTGGAATTGAGACATTCCGTGGTGTGTCCCATCAAGCATTTACCCTCTGTGTCCTTAGATGTTTTACGCTTTTGAATGTACAAATATGAGACAAGTGCAAACATATATATGCAATGTTTTTTTGCACATAAGGGTATTTGTAAATTTAGCTATAAGTCATTTATACCAGTTTTCTTGTGTGTGTCATGTTTCCAAACCAGTATTAATTTGAAAAGAGGCAGTCCTGTAAGTGATGTAACTTTTGATTCATTGAAAACACAGAAAATGGAGGGGGGGGGGGGGGTGGGGAGAGGAACATCAGTTCTTATCAGGGGGGCAAAATCATACTACTGAGATGACTGTTTTGAACTGCCTGCAAGTGCCCTTGTTTCAAACAACCATCAGCCCAGATTTATCAAACTATATTAAAGGGACCGTACAGTACTGGTTGAGGTGGGGATTCAGGTTTATAACATTCCCAAGTGAGATAAGTAGAAACCTCTTATGAAATATGAAAGAGCATGTAATTTTAAGAAGGATTCAACGTTTATTTGATGAAAATTGGTTTTCAAATGGCTGAGATATCCAAAAAAGTGATGATAATAAAAGGCGACAGGCCATGCCTTTTATTAGGATCTCTTTTTTTCACCTTGTTTTTGGATATCTCAGCCATTTCAAAACCGATTTTCATCAAATAAACTTTTGATACCCCTTAGAATTGCATGCTCTTTGACATCTCATAGAGTGGTTTCTGAATATCTCGCAAAACGTTTAAAGCTAAATCCTCACCTCGACCAGAACTGTACACACCCTTTAATGCTGATGTACAAGTGTATTTCTCAGTCTCAATTTACGTCAACTTTCTTACTGGCTTACTTCTTCTGTAAGGATCAAGAGAGTTGATATCATGATGATGATGATGATAATGATTAGCATTTTAAAATTGAAATAGTCCGCTACCTATGTATAAAGTAGTGTTCATCCCATTTTGAAGTGTCTAATGTCTTCCTTACAATTGTTATACAAATGTTTTAATTCTATTTCTCTACTTTTCCTCAACAGTTGATGATATTGCAGGGGGAGATGATGTGGTAAGTTTCCATGCCAAATTTTACTTAGTGTCAAGGTTGTAATCTGTAAAGTACTTGTACAAGTGTACATTTAAAAGTGAAATTAGCATGCTCATTATGAACCTTTGGAGATAGCAGTGTAATTGGATGTGGTTTTTGTTTGTTTGTTTGTGTTTGTTTTTGTTTTTTGGTTATCTTTAGAGCGGCTATCCAGACTCAGTGCATAGACTTCAAAGGAAACTGAGATGTGTGTAGTTCTCCCAAGTGTCAGAATTTGTGTTCCCTTGATTTTAGATATGATCATTTTGAATAACTCAAGAGTTCATTGCACCATCTCATTTGGGTTCCGATACATTTACTTTTGCATTCTTATTCTGTGAGTCTCTAGCTTCAGAATACAAGTTTGTATGCCAAGAGGAACATTCAACACAAATGTTGTCAATTTCTAAGAAACTTCAGCAAGCATTCCTGATATGTAATGACATACAATTTATGTCTTTGCGTGATATTAGCTTTTTTGTTTGTTCTGTACCAATTTTCAAACACATGTTGCTGCTTGATATACAGTTTGCAAGTTGAAAAATGCATTGTGTTAACAATGTCAAAGTCAGAACGTGTCCCCATGCAGTTACGGAAAAGAAGAATTACTGTTGGGGATGGGAAAAGAGGAACTATATGTGCGTACATGTATGTTATAGAATACAGTTACACTGTCAGAGTAGTTTGAGGAAGTCTTCCTTTTGTGCTATATGACACTTCATCGTTTATATTTGTTCGACAGAAGTAGGTGGATGAATGCAATTACACCTGTACAGAGCCAAGACCCATATTGATATGGATTAATTCTGGATCTAGAGTTAGTTTGCCAATGTTTGATTTCACCCATTTTCTTTTCTTGTTTTTTTTTTCATGTTTCTGAAGGATTTCTCTGGAGATGAATTTGCACTGTTTATGGTCCAAGCCCTGCATGTCAAGCTGAGTGAAATGACTGGTGAGATCTTATGTCTTGTAGCATTTAATACATGCGGCTTCTGAATATTTCTTGCACATACACATTATAATCAACACAGTTTCTTGTTACAAGGAAGTAAGAAAGTATGGTATAAGAATTATCACCTATACAGTGCACTCTCGCAGTGACGAAGTCGTCGGGACTGGTGGTTTTTCTTTCCTTATATTGAAATGTCATTATAATCTAACAGTAAGGTATTGGAAGATATATATAGATGATAATTTTGAGACCTGAATTTTTACTTTGTTGTAATGAGAATTTCAATATAACCGTGTTCATTATGCCAAGAGTGCACTCTTTTATATTGTGATACTTTCCCATTCCGCTATAACAAAGTTTTGATTAAATGAAAGAAAAATGCCAGTCCTGAGGACATCGTTTTGAAGGGAGTTGCCTGTATAAGTTTAGGGAAACCATCTTTTTAGTAGTCATATAGATTTGTGAAACTTTGATTTAAGTTCTGAACCCAGTCCTCTGGAAATGGGGATATTTGAAAGGTATGTGAGAATGTCATAGCCTTTTTTTTTTCTTTTATAGCCAGCACAGGTTTTATTTTGGTATTGTTTTCTCCGAGGAATAAGTGTCAAGGCTATTAGCATGTAATTACCTTTTCATTATTGTAAGAAAGGCCGTTTGAACAGCTAGTTTGACACACACATGAAATACACACGCAAAGGAAGAGTCACTGGTGGTGGTACCATATTACAAGTCAATTATCTGCAGTACTCAACACCAGTACATGGGTCATCATCGTATCCATTCTCATGCAGAATATGATACGCTACATTTTGTATCTGTGATCCCAAACCTTTGATATAGGGACAGTAACAGTAACAAAATCTCAACCTGTTGAGGACAGAATGATTTTCTTGGGACACGTTTCAATGGGTTAAGCTATGATAAATGAGTGCATGATATTTTCTTTCGTAATGTAGTACATAAAGTGAGGTTGTTCATAGTCATATCAATAACTTGATGCACATGAAATGTAATCTTGTCATGTCACTTGAAAGTTCTTTATTGAAGTGACATCAAATTTTGATGTGGTGAATGTAGAGATGAGAGATAACCATGTTCGTTTGTTTCTGTGTTATGTAATGTACTCTATTCAGACATGAAAACATGCAGAGATTCCAACTCTCCCGTTTTCGCCGGGAGATCTCCCGCCGAAAACCCACTTTTGCAAAATCTCCCATTCTCCCGCTTGAGATTTAATTTCTCCCGCCCTGGCCCTGTGTCTCCCGTTGGAAAGGATTTCTTACTTTATTGCTATCGTATGTTGAAAAAATAAGCCTTAGATAGCACCAGAGAGCATCTAGAACCCTAGGAACTTCGCGCTTCGCACACATCAACTTGGAGTCTCCCGTTTGCTAGGGGTTTCAGGCGGGAGAATCTCCAGATCAGAAGGTGCTTGGGGTTGGAGTCTCTGCACATGATATAAGTGACATTTGTTTCTCCTGCTTGTAGGCAATTTTCTGTGTGGGAAATCAGTTCTGAGGAACATGAGCCGGGATGAAGTCAAAATTTATCTGGAGGAAAAACATCTGGTAAGTGCTAGGTGGTGGTAACTCCAATTGCTTCAATTCTGTTCACATTGGTTTAGATAAACCTTGTCTCAATAGATGGGTCTTCATCAGCTCGAGCTTGAAGAATAGAGCGCGTACATGGGGGATCAGAGAATTAAGCCCAAAGTCAGTTGAAATGTGCATTAGCGTCTTCACTAGCTTGAGCTTCAAGCACGGTCGGGTTTATAAGCCCAATGCAGGCGCATGTGCACTTTAGATGAACGGTACCCGCGCGAACACACTCCGACCCGACTGCCTATGTTCCTGCGTGGTGCGCAACGCATGCAGTGCTGATGTTTGAGCTCGAGCCGATGAAGGTAAAGATTAGCGCGCTATTTTGCAAACCAGCTGGCTATTCTGCAAATAAGTCCAAGATTTCGGTGGTTTATTTTCCGATCGGAATAGCGTGCTATTTCGGTCTTCATTGCAAAATTAGTGGGCTATTTTCTGATCGGGCTAATTCTTTGGATCAGAAATAGCGGGTTATTCTTCAAGCTCGAGCTGATGAAGACCCACCTAATGTGAGGAGAGATTATGATGTACTTTAACTATAGAGAAGTGATAAACCAGAAGTACACGCATACATTCACACAAAACCACACGAAACAGCTTATACCAGCTTAGTGTCTAATATATATATTTTTTTCTTTTTTTTGGGGGGGGGGGGTCTTTGGCCTCTTCAAGCATTTGAGAGCACCTTGAAAAATGCTATTCAAACTTTGATTGGACAATATATAGAGCATTAGGACAAATATTACTTTTTTACAAGTTTGTCATTTTCCGTCATTCTGCATTCAGCATAAGTTTTATGGACTAATAGTCATTCGTGCACATTGTGAATATCATTTGTTCCTTTTTTGCTTCCCTAAGTAAACAAATTTCTGAATCTTCAATTTGATGATAATAATTGTGTCTCAATTTCTGTGTAGGCCTTTTTTTTTAAAATCAATTTTTGAAAATTTTGAGCAGTTGCTATCATATCCATCTTTAGGAATTCTGTGACTGAGTCATGCAGACCTAGCTTAAGTTTTGCTTTTTTCCAAACTAAAAACGTCACTGCCAATTCCTCTCTCCCGTTTGATACTTTAGGACAGCAAGACGAGACGGAGGCCATACCTTGTAGATGAAACCATGCCACGAATGTTTGACCTCATCACAAAGAATCCACAGTGGGGATTGAGGTAAGCCTTGAGAGGAGACTAGATTTTCCTTGTTTTTTTTTTTTGTCTAGTTTTGTTTTGTTCTGTTTCTATCACAAAATTACCAAATTAGCCTGTGCGTTATGAATAATATTTATATAATATTTCAGTACTTTTGAGACAAGTTTGCATGCAGTGGTGGTTGCTATATTGGGCATGCTTTTTGTCGGGAAAACGCGTTGCGAACATGTGATATATAGGTTTGTAATGCACTGTCATTTGGGGAACTTCTGGTCAGTATACACACTTGGTCCTTGGGTCAATATGATAGAGTTTAGGTAAAATTTGCAAATACATTGTAACTGTGACTCAGTCAAGCAAGATACATCTTGAATGTTTTTATCTATGCGTATCTAAATACCTAAAAGTGTGTTGTGGTTGAATTAATTCAGTTAGAGTAATTAATCTGAAAGGGTTGTAAAGTAAATGTTAATGATGGGATTAGTCAGTGCTTCTCACCCCCCCCCCCCCCCCAAAAAAAAAAAGTACAAAGATGTTGCAGCATGAAGTATACAAACTTCTTTCATTCATTATTGGTATGATTATGATGTTGCAGAAAATACTGAGATAACTCATAGTTATCCTGCTCGAACTAAATGTAATTCTCTTACTGTTACTGATATGGGTCTATGAGTACATTCAGACATCTTAGACAATAAATGCTCTTCATGTTGTAGTAGACAACCATTTTATGTACACCTCTTTGCTATTAATTATTTGTAGGCTGTTTGACAAGGAACGGGAGTTCATACCGGAGTATAAATTTGATGACGGCGTGGCGTGGCTGGACTCCTCCCATGCTCACATGACGATGTTCTGCCAGGTGAAGACAACGGCCCTGAGACTTATCTTCTGGGCATCCGTGATCATCATCGGTGAGTAGATGCGTTGGCCTGCCGAGCCGATCTTTATCTCTTTTCCACCTTTTTAATGCATATCGATGATAGATGAAGTCATCTTCCAGTGACCACCATTTCCATTTTGAAAGTGCTGTTTGGTATCATAAATGGTAGGTGTCAATTTTCAGTTCCAGCTGCACTTTTTGGTTTAGAGTGCAATATGTTTCGTATATTCTGTGGATTTTCTCCCATTTCCCTCAAATTCCTGATGTTTTTATTTGTTATATATTGAACCGGAATTTACTGTTAATTCCAACTAGCGATACACACATTCAATGTAATGATTGTTTAAATTAAGTACATTTATTCACAACGATGAACAGATATGTAGCAATTAGCACATGCTGAGAAATTGAGTTGCATGTATGGTGAAATACAATGTAGGCACTATGCATGAGCTGAACTGCCAGCCTCCATTTGATTGAATATGTACATTTGATTTCAGGCTTTTAACTTATTTACAAATGAACCCGTAGTAATTCAAAATGATAAAAAAAACTCATTTGCCCTGTTACAAACCAGCGATTGTGTCCTAATGTGATTTTAGCATGGAGAATATTTCTGTAATGCAGAGAATACATTTGATCAGTATCATGGCGATACGTTTCCTTTGGCTGCTCTGTGAAAATCTGCTTTACTCAATGAGATATTTATTTTGTGGGCAACGTGAGTTGACTGTCATGAATTGCTAACTGCAGGAACTCTTGTTGTGAGTAAGAAGGAGTAAGATTTTGTTTGTTACCCTGCAAGATGTTATTGCAAATGAGGGCAGCAACCCCCTGTTTTTACCTCCCCCCCCCCCAACAAATTATTTCTACTTCCCCTGAAGTTCCTCTACTGATGGCAAATTGCGTCAGACTCTGAAGCACAATAACAAATGTAAATGTCAAAACAGAGACTCCAGCACTGGCAGAGAGAGAGAAAAGTGACAAAAGTGTTGCTCTGTTGGGAATGTACGTACAATGTGTACATTTGATACCAACTTGCCCCTGAAGGCAGGCAGGCAGACAAAAATGGCGAGAATGTTAAGGCATTGATAAGATGAAACAGTACCTCTTTTAATGTTTAGCCAAATCAGAAGAACATGCAAGTTATTTTAAGAACTATTATTATTGAGTGGTGGTCTACATGGGTTTATTCTTGTTTTAATAATTTTGCTATGATTTGCATGATGATTTAGTCTTGTACTCTTGTGTTGAAGAAAACTTATTACGGTATACATGTACAAATTTGTATATGCCATATATTTGCAAGATTTTAATCTGGGAAGTTTTGAGAGTTGACCGGTTATTTGCAAAAGTTCACAACTCACAAAAATATTTTTCTTGTAAAAAAATTTGAGTGTATATTATCTTTATAAGGCAAGAAATGGCTAAGTTTTCTCTTCAAATGAGATAAAAACTTATTCCTCAGTCACCAGCTGCAACTCGTGGTCTGAAGTGCAACCACACGCAAATTGTTTTACAGGTCCTTATTCTCAAATGTATGGTGTGTACAGTAGACCTTATTAGTGCATAACCCATTTAAAGATTATTTTTGCCTTAAAAATTTAATTGAGCTGTGGCTCATAGGCTGAAGAATGTTGTAGATTCTTTGTCACACAGAAACACTGCATCTAGTGGGAATGCTCTGATATCAAGATGGCTAGAAGTGGCCGTAATTGAAGGAAGGAACTTCTACAAGTTTTTCCATTACTCATCATTTAAAAAAAAGATAGAGTACAGTCTATTCTGAAATTTGACACATGATATGTTACAGCAGCTGTCATCTGCAGCTATGCAATTTAGGGAACATTTGATGGGCCACTGCTGAGGGTTATGGCCTTGAAAGCATCTTCCAGTCAATATTATTCATGAATTATTGTGTCGTTAGAGGTGAAAATATTCTTACTTCTGTGTGAAATCCCTGCCATCAAGTAATTCAGATTACATTGTGGATAGATGTGCTACCATTCTGAAAAGGAATACCTTTCCTGTTGAATAGCTATCCTAATGCTCCTAAAAATAGCTTTTGTCCTTGGCTTACTATAGGCACAGTATAATACTTACATCTAACATCACACCATTCCAATCAGGTTTTTTTTTTTTTGGGGGGGGGGGGGGGGGTGGGGGTGGCTTGGATTGTGAAATTCTTGCAATGATATATTCTAGAACTTATTCATTTTCCTGATATTTGAATTCCACTTTTTTGATCATGAATATATTTGTTTTGGTATTTGCACTACATGTGACATGACTCAATAGACATGATTCAAAATGCAGCATCATATTGTATGTGTACATGTGTGCTAGTAGAAGTTATTTTACGATCGCCTGTATCTGTGCTCTGACCTCCCCGAGTAAGGCCAGGCAAATGAGTGTTAATCCCATTAATTTGTACCGTTGACAGGCGAAGGAGAATGTTCGTGCATTTTTAGACACGTTTTGAGTACCTCATCACTTGTGTCTTTGCAAAGCGAGTGATTCACCATCCAAATTTAGACTGAAGGTGTTCAGTTGAACATTTCTGTGTTTCTGAAGTTGTGCAGACAAGTTGTGCTGTTTGACACTGACATCGACATATCCTCTTACATAGTCTCCCTTCCATGCCCTTCCATATTTATTTTTCCTTAATTTTTTTAAAAAGGAATGTTCCATTGCACATAGGGAACATTCACCAGCCTGGAGCCAAACTTGACGTCAGACAAGTTCAAACATGCTGCAGTCAGAATTTAACCCGTCAAATATTTGCCCCAGATTGTTATCTTGCGCACCAAGTCATTCAATGGCACCTAGAAAATAACCTTTGAGAGAATGGTCGTGGGCGTTCTCATTGTTGTGTGAGCCCATTATAGTCAATGTTTTGAGCAATCGTATACGACATGATGATCTGCTTTTGTCTGGGCCAATACTTACCAGTTATATCCTCTTGATAGTTTGTATTTAGAATGTATGAATTCAGAATTGAAATGTAATCTCTTTCAATATTCTGTGAAAATTGTGTTTCATAAAAGCATTGACAAAATGCTGGAGACGATTTTTTTTAATACTATAGGCATTGGAATTGCCTGCCAGTATCTTTTGAGTAGCAAGTGTCATCTACTGTATTTCATCGTAGTAAACAGTAAGATTATCTGTGTAATGCACTGACATTGCTTGTGATTGGTATGAAATTTATGAATGTTGGTGTCGGGTGTAGACAACCTCCCATTAATGGACATGCATACATGTTCATTGTTGTACCAACATTAAAGTTGGAGTAAATCCATGCTACATGTAAAATGAATATATAAATGGCGCATGTAGACGCATGGATCTTCTGTGTTGCTGCAGGGAATTGGAGAAATGAATTGTATATTATGGCTAAAAAATAACTACATTGTATCTACACACGGAATACGAATGGGCACACATGTACCCACTACAAGAGTGTGAACTGACCTCCCCTAAAACTAATACAGTTAGTACATTGAATTCTGAATACCATATTCTGGCAGTGCAATGTCCAGTCCTGAAGTGTAATACATGGCCACAGAGATACCTTACAGTGTTGCTGGTTGTTGTTGTTTTTTTTTAGAACTGTTATACATAATGATACAGAGGGACATTTTTCTCTGGTATGACATTTTTTTTCCCCCTTGAGGCTGCTCAAAATACTGCATGATAGACTGGTGGCATACAGTACGATATAAGTCATGGTAATGCTCTCTGTCACTGACGAGTTTTGAATAAAAAGTCGTGCATTAAGTGAAACTTAATTTACAGTAAATAGAGCTCATCTAATATTTGAAGTCTCTTGTATGATGTCATTCTATCTTTCTCTGTGTTCCCCCTCTTTATTACATCTTTTTATGATCAATGTATTCATCCACCTATAGAAAATCCTTGTTTTTTCTCATCATAACTACTTCCTCAGTTTTTTGACCAAAGCTTATCAAATGTTGTTTTGACCAAAGCTTATGAAATGTTGTTTGACGGGGGTATAACCAGTCGCTGTAGCGACATTTCTAGTTTTTACTGGTTCTGGACTGTCGGACCAGTACCAGTGTGCAGCACTGAATGTTACAAGACCCTCACTTTGGACTTGTGCAGTTGCATTCTGATGCCATTCTTCTCAGATATGATTAACTGTTACTCCCCCACCCCCCCCCCCAAAAAAAAAAAAAGATAAATAAATAGATTTTAAAAAAGTTAAATAAATGAATAAATACATAATACAAAAAATAAGACCTCATAATTGGCACTACATACACAGCAATACTCTCATATTATTGATTGGGTAACAAGACCTTGTATCTCAAATTCTGGTGAAAATGACTTCTTCTGTTTTTTTATTTGTTTGTTTGTTTGTTTGATTGTTTTTTTTTTTGGGGGGGGGGAGGGGGAGGATTACTGGTCAGATAATCAGGTAAGTGATGTCCTGTCCCAATATTATCTGTCTTACCCCCAAAATGAAGGCACCACAAAATATCAAAAGAAAGACTATCCCATTTGTGATAGTGCTTTGACTTCCACATTTGTTTGCTCTGCTGAACATTTGACATTTTGTAGATGCCAAGGTCATGTTCCCCAGGGATGCTATTGCTCCTGTGTGGAGTATTTTCATGTTATTGGATGGACTCTGGAAGCAGTGGATGATGTTTGTGCCATCTCCTAGACTTGGTTCAGTTATACCATTTACAATGAATCTTGTATTGAATAAATCTGTTGGGACTATTAAGATTACCAAAGTATGATGTCATAGCCAGTCATTGCCATAGAAACTGGTTCTAAACATCCTCACCTGGCCCGGTCTGTGAACACTATTGTTGCTAACAATGCTCACCTGTGGCTATAAAGCTAATACAAAAGACTGTGACACTTTGGTACTCTATGGGAGTTGTAGGACGTGCTGGGTGTCTTGGTCAGATGGGTGAGCTGTGTAAATCATGACCAGCATGGCAAAGATAGATACAGAAGTGATGTAATAGGTGGATGTAAAGATAGTACAGTTTGGTATGCCATGGATTGAATAGACTATGCATTATCAGATCATATCAATACATAACTTATTGGTAATAGGTTTGAAAAGAAGGGTAAAAGAGGTAGAGGAAAAACAAAAATCCTTTGTCCAAAGATCAATGAGTGTAATCAAATTTCTGAGTACATGTAATTACTATTCATGCTTTTGATATAGTTGATATACCAGTACATCAACTTTTTTTGTATATGCATGGTATGCAATTCATGCTATCACTGCATACAGTTGTAATAAAGATCAGAGGAAAAATCTGTAACACATCTCGACTTGCAGTATTTGATTTTGAGAAGTAGTACATTGTATTTAATGATGTCATTATGTATCCCCCCCCCCCATTTGTGTTTTTCCTCAAACTGTGTAATACCAACTGGCATGTAATGACAATGATGTTTGAAATATTGGTAGCAGGGATGTTGATCGAAATGAAACATTGATGATAGGTAAAGGATGATGGTAGTGCTGGCAGTGGTGTTGTGTACTGTGATTGTACAATGATAACAACACTGGTAATGGTGGCCTTGATGAATGATAATTGTGATTGTGATTGTGATGATGCTGTATGATTTTAAATGATTGATTGATTGTTCGATATATTTATATATCTGCAAAATAAAGATATGTACTTTACTTCTTATTGAATAATACAAAGAAATTATCACAAAAGTACATGAAACTGCGGCTGGATGGCTCTACTCAGCTCCGCCCTCAAGGTGGAGCTGTTCTACTGAGGGGTCCAGAAGAAAATGCACTCGGTATATTCGATATCGACAAACAAATGTATATCGAACATAACAGTACACAAAATCAAATCAAAAGTATACATAATCAAAATAACATCCATTATTGATCTTCAGTGATTCTATGATGTTGATTGTGATGGAGATGATGATGTTGATGCTGATGGTAACGATGATGATGACTGATAATTGATGATAGTGTTGGTGTTGGTGGTGATGATAATGGATGAGATGTTAATGAAGATGGACGATGAATGGTAATGTTGATGTTGTTGATAAATGGTACGGATGATGTGCTGATTATGGATGACAATGTTGGTAATGATGGTATTGGATGATGATGATGGAGGATGATGTTAATGGTAATGTTGATGTTGATGATAATGGTGGTGATGATGGTGCTGATTATGGATGACAATGTTGGTGGTGATGTTGATGGTGATGATGCTGTTGATGGGGTGGTAACCTAGATCATGATGTTGATGGAAGGTGGTGCCGATGATAATGTTGATTGTAGTGATAACAATGATAGTAGTAAAATGATGCTAAACTTTGTGATCATCGTAGGGATGATGCTGATGATGTATATGAGGAGGATGAGACAAGTATTGAAGTTATAGCATATGTCATGGGACGTAACTTTAAACACCGTTAATCACATTAATATAAGTAATGTTTAGTTTTATTTTAATTTGTTTTGTTTAGAGATGGGAATTTATTTTTGTGTTGCCAATACCCTTTGGAAAATTGATGATTATACACGCACTTCCACAGGCTTGGAGACGTAGTGACGACCTCGAGTCGTGCTGGTTGCAGAGCTGTCTCCGCAAAGTCTCCCCACGCCTCCTGGAGACCCACTTGCGTGGTGCTCCAAGGATTCACGGATCAATCGAACATGTTCGATTTTTTTTGTTGTTTTCGACTTTTTTTTAAAGTCTCAGGGTGGTCTTAGAGATGTCTCCGCGACACCTCCTTACTTGCGGATATGTCGCGGGGACTAATTTTGTCTTCGACGAACGTCTCCGCGATCTTGCGGAGACACACGGCAAACCACCGGCGACGTGGTCGAGATGTCGCAGCGACATCCCCTCGATTTCCAGGCGGGCGAAGAAGTTGTTACCTTGTTTGAAGACGTCTTGGAAGTTGCCCTGGAGTCGCCTTCTTGGTGAGAGCACTATGGAACGCCATTAAGGAAACAATACAAAATTCATTTCACTCCAGCCAATATTCATTTCACTTTTAACAAATACATTTCACTCACAAACATTGATTTTACTTTTTATAAAAATACATTTCACTTTTCACAATAATACATTTCACTTTTAAATTAGAATTCATTTCACTTTTCACAAAAATACATTTCACTTTTGAATTAAACTTCATCTCACTTTTCACAAAAATACATTTCACTTTTGAATTAAAATTCATTTCACTTTTCACAAAAATACATTTCACTTTTACATAAAGATTCATTTCACTTTTCACAAAAATACATTTCACTTTTACATAAAGATTCATTTCACTTTTCATAAAAATACATTTCACTTTTAAATACAAATTCATTTCACTCTTCACAAAAATACATTTCACTTTGGCGTACCATATCACTCAGACGAAACCATTTCACTGCGCTAAAATCATTTCACTCTGATAAAACCATTTCACTCTGATAAAACCATTTCACTCTGATACAAAAAAATACGTTCCTCTTTTTTCCCGGCCAAAAGGTGGCGCCAGTCTGAGAGGAGTCACAGTGCCATGGCACTTAGCACTGAGCTGAGGGCCAGCTGGCCGGCTGGCTATGCAGTAACTAGATATTTTAGCGCGCTACGCTGGCGCGGAAGCGACGCGAGGCGAGCTAGCAGTCGACTAACCCCGGGACGCTCCGTATACAGTTACACACTGTGGGAGCGTCCTGAGTCAATAGAGTGCTATATCGGTAAGCTTGAAAAACATACACAGTCTGTCACAGATTTTCGCACCTCCGTAAGTTTCGAATATCACGAGGAAAAAACGTACTTTTATAGTATACATAAGATTCTTATCTAATTAATACCCTTCGTTCACCTTGTTCTTGTTCACACTGGTCCAATGATCTTGAAAAAACGTTTTTTTCACGGCCATATACGCGTCCGTAGTCCTAGCTCCCCATCCCATTCACCATTTTCGAATTCAGTATGCAGTACACTGCGCACGTAAATATTCATGTGCTGGCGGAGTCGCAATGCGTTTAGCCTTCTGACAAGGCCTGCGCGCGCGCACCCACCCAGAAAGCAACGCAATATACAGCGAGAGGGTTTGCCAACAGTATGATAAGGCCTTGCCACAAAGCTACACGACTTGACGGCCAGCGCATGCGCACAAATCTCAAATCCATTGACTGTATAAGATGTAGTTCTCCCGAGTTCCTCTCGACCGAGTCGCATTTAACTCATCAAACCGAGCAGAAAGGGACTATTGCCAGAACCAAAAGTTGAACGCAGTCAGTCTTCAACATTACATCTTCACCTGTAAGTCTTCATATTGCAGAATTTTTGCGATTTCATATTGATTTTTAGGCGCTATACTTCGCCTGTCATGATCATGTCTGCTACAATGGTCGCAGTTAGCAGTCGACGGTCCTCGCCTCGGCCTCACTCACATGCACGCTCGTGCCGTTACATGCATACTACATCGAGAATTGAATCTACGCCTGACTTGCTGAATGATTAACGTGTGTTTTACAACGCTTTTCAACAGCGATGTTGTGGGGTAAGTTTGATGTCTGACTTCTTGTGATCGACATGCTATTTTTTCCTGTTCAAAATGAGTATTTTTTTGCCGTTTACTAGTACATGTATCTCGAAGTTGACATAGTATTTTTCCTCTTTCAAAACATTCCCGTGTTTATAGCTGGCTGCTGACCCATCTAAAAAGGGGATTGATGTGACTTTTTGTTCATCAGGTCGGCAATACTTCGTGCTTTACGCAGTGATCGCATCTAGTGCGGACGGGGACTTTTTCGGACCGTAAATGCACCGTTGTTGACGATCTCTGCGGAGGTGCAGGGTCAGTCCCATATATTGAAATTAGCGTT
>NW_027273239.1:0-22287 GCF_040938485.1 Diadema antillarum
GTTTGCGTTTGCGTCGAAGATTGCGACGCGGGCCAAAGTCGGGCGTGGGCGAGCGCTCCCCGAGAATGGTGACGGGGGGCTTCATCTCCGCCTGTAAATGAAGTGTAGGCGGGGGCTTCGTCTTGTTGGGGGTGAAGGAGGGAGGGCGCTGACTTCGGCTGCGGTGACGGTCGAGGGGTGTGCATCGTGTTCGACAGCCCGGTGATGTCGATCCGAAGTGGGAGATCGGCGACCAGTTGTGTCGCTGCCAGAGGGGCTCGTCGCCGCTAATCTCTGACTGGGGCTGGGCTGTTTCCCTGGCGTGTTGGAAGTGATTGGACTTTTTCGCCGCGAGCAGGGTGAGCAGCACTGCCGGGCGGCGTCGCCAAACTTCCAATGGAAGTAGCACTCACTGCCAGCGTGTCGGATTTGGGAAGGGGTTCGCTTCCGCGGCGCGCTGCGCGGCCCGCCTCCATGGCCGCGGTTGCCGCCTCTGGACCGCTGACGAGGACGAGGACGGTATTTCCGTTGCGAACGGCGTGACGTTCGCTGAGACCGTCGTTCGTCCATGCGTGCTACCAGTATGAACAGCTGCTCTGTTAGCAGCAGAACCTGCGCCGTGAGGTTCGCTATTACGTCCGCCGGGGGGGGGGGGGGGGGGGGGCTGGTGGTAGCCATTGTATCCGTCGTAGTGAAGGGTGAGAATGTAGAATGGGACGTGAAGTTGGCCCTATACGATCACGTCGGGGTCACCAATGTAGGTATTATGGTACGGGCCTATAATGTAACACCTAACAACTCACCGAATGGCAAACAGGACGACAGGGCTGAAGTAAGGTACCACCAGCAGGAATGGTAGCCGACCGTATGACAGTAGTGTATGGACTGTAGAAAACACCAGGGCACCAGTAGAGGTGAACAGTGTCCTTGAAATGGGTATTGCACTTCCCGAAATGATATTAAATAATATGGACTAACTCCGAATGCACTTTGGGTGTCCGAAGACGACAGTGTCCCATATAAATATGTACAAATGATCCAGCGACAGCGTGGAGTAGCCTCCGGGTGCCGCGGCTAGCACAAGCGAGGGTAGAATCCACCGCTGGTGGTACCTTACTTCAGCCCTGTCGTCCTGTTTGCCATTCGTTGAGTTGTTAGGTGTTACATTATAGGCCCGTACCATAATACCGACATTGGTGACCCCGACGTGATCGTATAGGCCCGTACCATAATACCTACACTGTCATGCAAAGTCATTGCTTATTGCGTGACTTCGCCTTGAGCACACGGTTACACTCTATGCGCCGGAGACCCACGAGTCACACATCCCACGAGTTAACCCAGCCAACGAGCTCGACATTAGGCAAATAAGACGCATGAATACACACGAGTCAGACCAAGGAGGTGCGACTTTTGGTACCTCCTTGGTCAGACCGACATTACATCAAGGGGTTCAATGCACCCAGTGTCGGGTTTTGTTGTTGTTGTTGTTGTTGTTGTTTCGCTTTGTTTTTGTCTGTCTGTTTGGTTTTTGGCCAGTGTCGAAATCGTAGGCATTGTTTGCCTACTAGCTGTCGAACCAGCGAGACTCGCCCACTGGTCCAACTCATGGGCCTTATTTGCTTAGTGTCGAGCTCATGGGCTGTATGACTCGTGGGCTGTATGACTCATGGACCTTTTTTCAATGCCGAGCTCGTGCATGGGCAATATGACGAGTGGGTATTGGGCACGTGTGATGACTCCAGGATCATGTTCAAGTATCGTGCTTTTACAATGCAATTAAAACGCTTTAGCTCCATACTTTACTATCTCAACTTACAGCGTCAAAATGTGTTTAAAACGGTGTTCTACTATACCCCGCACGCTGTCTGAAGACAGTTAGCAGGGGTATTAAATTCAGACGATCTATCTGCTCCAGCTCTGACCCATCCTCTGAGTACGGCCAGGGAGGCTCACCTCCCTGGTGCGGCTGAGGTGCGGTCACAACCGCTCCGGCCTTGGCATAAATGCTGACTCGATACGCGTGATGGGTTGCCATGGCGAAAGAAACGGTCTTGCCCCGTTCTTATTCCAGTCCACTACCACGGACTTGCTGCTCAGAAGGATGTGCTTTGGAATCGGAACTGCGGTGTGAACAGGGCACACAAATAAGGTCTTCTGATAATTTAAACAAGTCTGCAATAATCATCATTGTCACGACCCCCGAGCCGTGTCATTCCAGACCCTGTCTTCTGTCTGGTGTGAAACTATGTGCAGGCGGTTTGTTCTTCCACGGAGGACTGATATTCCCCGGTCCAACGAAACCCACTCAGCCCAAGAGACAAATCACCAGATGAACTTGTCTTTGGTTTCATGTCTGCTCATTCCATTTTCCCGCCAAGGTCAGCTGGTTCTCCCAGCACGTTCGGCAGCTCTCAGCACCTGTTTGCAACGCTCTGTCGTATTCTGTATCCGACCATGACCACCACTGGGGTGAACGCCCCTCTGCGTGGTAGTCAGAGCTGTCCCCCACCACCCCTTCCTTCATTTTACCCAAGCCTGTAGGTCATATTTCATTGGTTGCCGGCATAATTGTAATACTATTCTATACAAGGAACTGTGCACCTGTTCTTCATCAATTACTCCGTTCTTTAATATAATATGATATAATATATTATATATATGTATATGCATGTGTGTCTTTGTATACATATTATGACGATAGGAATTTTATAGGACACATGAACATAATAATTCATCTGCGCCTATAATACTGATCTTTTTTATATAATTTACAATAATTGCGTATGGTGCCCACATATTCTACGACGCATAGATGCGCAAAGAATTCATAACAATGTACTACAGTTCCTTTGGCACATAAAAAGGAGAAAAGTCTTTTTTTTTTCAAGGATTGCCTAATAATACTGATAACCTCACAATAGGCTTGGTTTGAAACTTGACTTTCACTTGCAAAGACACGTATGAGTGGAGATACGGAAAAAGAACCATTTATATTTTTCATGTACACGTCCTGGGATTGCGATATACAAAGAGGGAGACAGGGAGAAGGAACGAAAGAAGAATAGAAGAATGAAAACCTTCGTTCATATTTCGTCAGTGTAACATCAAAACATTAAGTCTACGGTAAATATCAGCCAGGAGGGCCTCCTACGACTTAACTGCTGTTTTCTGTTTTCACAAGGTAAATTTTGTTCGGTTGAGAGATACCATAGCCTTTCAATGACCGTGAATAATGAACAACAATAACTCCCCAATAACATGCAGCATATTCCAGGAGCCTCGGTTGAAAAGATTTATATGATGCTGTAAAATCATGCTTTCGTTACCTTGTCCCGTGAAACCGTACCATAATTTGACTATAGATCTGAAAAAAAGGGATGCGTGCACCTCTCCGCAGCTACTTCCGCACTTTACTGTTATTCGTCGCAGAAATAGATTTCAAGTGTGTGTACACTGTTGTAAAGTAGCCGAAAGTCTCCATTTTTTGAGTGGCCCCATAAAAGATATTTGTTTTGTGTGAAGTACGCAACATGTACTATGGCCACAAATGGCGTTTATATAATTGTTTTAGTTTGTGTTTTTATATCTGGAATGTATTTTTTTTTGTACTGTCAATGAAAGCATTTACGTGGGGGCCAGATGCACCGGATTGAACGATTTACAGCTTGTAAATGCTAAAGCTCCTTATACCGGTGGAAGAAGTATGTCCTCCCATCACACGCTCATGGTAAATGATGTCGGGACCTATACCTGTCAATAGTTATGAAGTATAATCTCTGAGGATCTTTGGTAACATAGTAAGAAGGAGGAGACTTTAGGACTAGATAAAGTCAGAGCGTGATAGTACCTCCATTTGGATAAAAAATAATGCACCAAATACTGAATTCTGCCTCTAGTTCTGAGGCTCGTTTACTTTAATACTTGACAAGCACTTAAAATAATGAGTCTTTCGACAACTTACGCCCTTCTCATCGTCCTTTTCGTTCTTGCCGTCGTCATGTGTGTCGTCATCATTATGCAGAGGAAGAGAGACACGCCCTAGATAGCAAGTTTGTGTGCAGTCTTTCACAGAAGATGATTCTTTTCGTCTAGATTCAGATTTATCTCAGCTTTCTTTCTTTCGATCATTTTATTTGGAAACAATTCAGAAACATCTAGCAGGCAAAAATGTTGACGAACTTTGTCTGAGCTACTTATAAAAAATCTATAGCTTGTAAGCTAGCGTCGTTAAAAGTAATTCACGGACGAAATGTATACAACCTAAAATAGTGGGTAAATACATTAGAATTTCAAAAGGAAAAGAATACCAATTTCAGGAAAGATTTTGTTATTGCAAATGGAATAGGTATAGAATTTAGTGGAAGATAAAAAAGCGTTGAGCTCTTACAGGAGAAAGTCAAGTACCCAACTAAAACATTTTTTTCACAAGCATTTCCTCATTAATTGTCTCCTCATTTAATCCCAGAAACATTCTTCATTTCAATTTAAAACAATAAAAAGAAGAAAGTGTAACAATGATTCGGAGGTATGCGCACTATGTTTAATGATAGCGGTGACCCATTCATCATATTAGATTAGAAACTCCAAATTAGCTGTCTAGTTCAAAGACTGTAAACCGCAGCAGTGGGGCTATTCTTCATTTGCTTAGAATGCAGGGATTTCAATTTCATACTGATTTTATTTGAAGCATCATGAAAATCTTTATTTTTGTAATTCGCTGTCTTCGCCTCGTTAGACTTTCCACTGACATAAAATATTCTTAGTATGATTATATCTTTTGTATTCATATACATATCTATTCATATATTTTTTTGTTGTCATTGTTTTCCAGAAGGGATTTGTAGACAGCATGGACAACGATGGATTAGAAGTGACGAATGGTAGTGAACACATAGAGGGTTTAATTGCCTTCAGTAATTCCTCACTCTCCCCAAAATCATTACTTATGTTATATTCGTCATTGATATTGCCTTATCTTAATTATGGTGTTTTAGTTCGGGGCAACACTCACCAGAACTCATTGGATAGAGTGTCCCTTCTGCAAAAAGAAAACTCTCCTTACATCTGTTATCCTTCCGTACCCTCCCACACAAATTTGTTGTTTGCCTCTAATATGCTTTTAAAATCAAAGATTTGTTTTTATTTGATTTCGGGCAATTTGTGTACATGTAGAGCAACAAATCACTACCGTCCATTTTCGATTCTATGTTTCTAAGAAATCAATCATTCCAAGTATTCCACTCGATGTTCCAATGAATTTCATTTACATCTTTTACGAACGATTTTACTAAGAACACACTTATTTTACTGGCCCAACTTATTGAAATTTTTGGAATAATGATATAAAAAATGCCCCCTCTATATATTCGTTTAAAAGGATAATAAAGTCTTTTTATTGCAATTTTATGATTCCACAGAATTGAATTAGCCTTGTGGCTTGTTTCCTTTTCGAAGAACTTGCATTACAAATAATATACTGTCACGTATTTTCTCGTCCCTGTTGTCCTATGACCCTTGCAGAGTAGATTTTAATGTTATTTATATCACTTCTGCATCTACTTCTCTATATTTCCGTGTCCTTTTCACGCGTCCCATTATTTTTTCCATATACTTCTGTCGAGGATCAATGGATCTGTTATACCTTTCTGTCCGTTGTATTATCTTCCTGTTATGTTAGTCTTGTCTCATTCTGTCTTGTCTCTTGGTCTCCCATTATTAGTTTCGTTGTCCCAGTCTCGTTTAATGTTTATTCGCGTGTGTATGTGTGTCTGTTTGTTACTCTGTCTTCTTAGTTGGCTTCCAGACTTTTTAAAACTTTTTCCTTGCCTTTTTTCCTTTGTGCATCAGTTTATTTTTCTATGACACTCTGTATCTGAGGGGCCCACATTCTACAAGCTTTGTCTTTTTAGTGGGTCCCTCCATTTTTCGATGTTCGCGTATTGTTATTTCGTCTTTATCACTCAGTTCTCATGACAACGTATTGTTACTCCAAGGTTCCACAACTATTAATTGTTGATTATGCAACCTTATTCTCTGTTACCAAAGAAAGTGAAATGTCTATGTTCTTTTCGAAAAGTGAAATAAAATTTGAATTGAAATGAATTGAAAAAGTAATTTCTCCCTGAAGTGATACATCTCTGAAGCTTCAGAGCCCATGTTCAAACCTACCTGTCTAAGCGACGATTTTATATGTTGTAACGTAGACAGCAGGTATCTGAGACGCTTTATTTATGGTAATGACGAGTTATACGTATTTTGGTGAGCAGAACGAAGTGCCTATTATACGCTGGTACTATTATGAAGTAATTGTAATCTTTCCACCGCTGGTGGCGCATGGCTCGGGAGTCATCTATTCCAAGAAATTGGAGGATGAAAAATGTGACTTAATTGAGTAGATTTGCAGAGTACTGTAATGCAAATTATGCACTGAATCATGCAAGACGTCACGTGTTAGGTATGTACCAAAAATCCATTACACAATAATATTGCACTAGGACTCACGGTGGGGAAATATTTATCCTCATACTTTTGACGAGTGTGATTTTACTGCACACAGAATGTTCGAAATTAACTGAAACGAACTTTGCATTAAGATGATAAAGTGATTTAATGAATAAAGCTTTTGAGGTCTGCTGTTTGTTCATTGTATCATTATGGTTTTAAATCTCTTGACAGATACCTCAGTAATCTGTAATGATCAATTTCTTGATTAGCTTTGATAACAATAGATTTCTATTTTCTGTTGTGCACCATCAGTTAGTCCTGACATATCGTCGGATTGTGATATCACGATGTGGTACATGGGTGATTATCAATAAAAATATATACCTAAATTACATGCTAATAAAGATTTTAATGTCACTGAAATGTCTGTACATAACATTTGTGTGAAATCATGGATGAATGATAAGACTGGATTTAAAACAAACCAGAGAGGCGATAATCATATTGTTCTCTAGAGCGTTACAGTTTAACCCAGAAGAAAAAAAAACACAACACAACATAACACAACACAACACAAACCTTCATGATTACAGAGTACAACCTGTTAGCTAAAAGTGCAACTCACGAACTTTTTGACTAATGACCCCGTCATGATGAAGTAGCTCAGCAGAGAGTAAATTAAATACATAGTTACATTATCCCTTCCTCTCACATAACTGTGTTACACACTTAGACTAGTCTTGGTCGTGCGTGTACGTTAGATGAACAATATTAAATACATTGTACATGTAGTACATAGAGGAGACTATGCTAGCGGGTGTGTATTTGTGAATGTGTGCATTTGTAGTTACATATGAAATGAAAGATTTTTGTAAATATAATACTATGTACGTTTAATCTGCATAACTGGACATAACGTGCTAAAGCTGATTCATCGGTCATATTGGACCCGGGGGCCCAATATTCGATAATTAATGTTGCTTGCATAAAACTGGGGGTGTTTTTTCTGGGTTTCTGGTTTATCAAAATGCATAACCCAACATTGTTGCATATATAAGTTTTAGATGTTGTTTAAGTGTGTGTGATGGTTTGTGCGGGTGCGTGTGTGTGTGTGTGTCTGTGTGTCTGTCGAGTGTCTGTCTATTGGGCCCTGTCTATGCGCATCAGGGGTAATTATAAAGCAGCAGCGGCTTTCATCCCATCCCTTCCGATTTTTATTGTGTGCTTTTTATAACATGCATGCGTTGCACAATTAGAAATCTAATAAAGACTGACTAAAAAAAAAGGAAAGGGAAAAAGAAAGGGACCAATACATCGTACACTGCAAAAAGTCCGGTGTTAAATAGTGAACACCGAGCTGGTGTTAAATTTTCGGTGCTCATTTATGGTGTTAAATTAACACCTCCGGGTGTCATTTCCAAATTTTAAACTGTTTTTTGAAGAGTTTCTTAGTAACTGCACTTCTTGTTGATTTTTAATTTAAACAAGACGATCAAGAATTTTACATTAAAATACTAGATTTTTGAAAAAATTTGAAAATAAATTTACACCAAAGTAACACCAGCTGGTGTGGTCTCTTATTGAAGCTGGACGGGTGTTAAACCATTGATATTAACACCAACAAATATCAAATCAACACCATGTGGTGTCATTTTTGAATTAACACCAGTACAGTGTCAAAATAACACCAGGTACAGTGTCAAATTAACACAACGAAGTGTCAGGTGAACACTTTCAACACCATCACAGTGCATTTTTAACACCTGTGGGTGTGGTCCTTTATTGAAGTTTGATCGGTGTTAGATTTAACACCCGTGGTGTTAAATCTAACACCGATGTTTTTACAGTGTAACCGTTGCCAAAAGAGTCGTGTCCTCATTATCTGAGGAAACATATATCATGCTCTATTACAAATTATCTGTTGATCATTATGAATGATTACAGTATGTCTTTGTCGATATGACATTCTATGACAGATTTTGACGATGGAACGTCACGGCGTATACTGTTAGTATATCATATACAGAGTAAACTGAAGGTACTTCTTCAAATGTAAAAGTAAGCCACTTCTGGTTAATGATATTCAAGCAGGATGAGTGAAATGTGTTTTGAAACTCAGAAACTTAGGGAGAGGGAGGGGAGTCATTCACGTGGTGTCAAATTATGGTTCTTTAGTTCTCGTACAACGTGTCTGCTGACAAAGTCAGTACGAACCGTTTCCTCTGTTTTGTTAGGCAAAGGGAGGAAAAACAATCTTCTTCATGATATTATGATATCACGGAAATATTGGATGTATGTGCTTTGTGATATCCGATCATGACTTGATGTACAAATCCAAAGAGGAAGTTTCCCCTGATTTAATCCACATGTATGCAGTGAATGTACAACGACACAAGTGGTGAAAAATTAGGCAGAGTGAGCCGATTACTAGTATACAAAGACATTAAATATCAATTTGAAAAAAAAAAAACACAATATCGTTGGGAGTATAGAAGACCCAGTCAGGTAAAATGTGAAGAACAAAAAAATCTTTGGTACATTGCTAGCAGAGTCATAAACAAGTTGCTCAAGAATGTGAAAATTAGAGAAAAGTCGTAGAGAAGCATAGAATTGACTTAGGGAATTTGTAGAAATATTAAGTGTCTTAAGTTTCCACCAATTACGATATTCCCCCAACTCCTCTCCTTAAGGATCATCACTGGCAAAATAAACAACTGTACCAAAGTCTTCTTTTGATGATCTGGTCCCTATGTTTTACAGCTGAGTATATATTCCGATTTGTTCTGGTTTTGCTTGCAAATAAACTTCGGATAACAAAATAGCAAATAAATGTATGAATAAATAAATAAATTAGTAAATAGATAAATAGATAGATGAATATATAATATATGTATATATATATATATACACAAGGATACACATACACATACATAATATGTATGTGGGTGAAAACGTTGAACGATGTACAATTGGCCATTTTCGGGCTTTTCGATATTCAAACCCTTGTAAAATTGTCACCTGGGGGTGTTTTTCATGGTTTTAGGTATCATTTGGAAGGGGAGGGTTGTTGTACCTTTCAGAAAATATATACTTTGTAGTGTTCTTACTGCATTTTCTTTAAAAAATAATGCCTTGAAGCTGAAAAAATTGACCAAAATGCATATTTTGGGAAAAAATCCCAGAATCACACGTCTTAATTTTTGTTCTAATGCAATTCTACAGCTTTGTTTTTCCTTGTGAGTAAGCCCACACCCTTCAACTATTTAATCAAGTACTTCTGCCATGAACGTGTGTATCATTTATCTTATTAGGAAACGTTGAATTCACTTATGTCTGAAAAAGAACGTCTCAGAATGAATTATCTTTTCCTCGACGCCAAAAATTCAGGATGACTATGAACACATATTTATTTAGCGTCTCATCCATACTACCATTCCATCAAAATTTGTGAGTGAGCTGTGTGAAACAATCGTGTGGTGGCTCATTAAAGAAAATTATACTGAATAACCATCAGAGATGTTCAGTTGTTTAATGGTGTCATTGATGAAAGTGGATTATGCTTGAGATAAAAAGTGGTTATCAGTATGTCAGTGTGAGCCAGGCGACTATGATGATTGGCAACTTTAGTACCATACTGTCCGCAAAAATGAGTTCTGGCTGAAAACCCGAATTGGCGAATGTCTCTGATCAAAACGAATGTCCCTGATTGAAAGTCTCTGAAGGGATATTCCCTCATCTGACACTTTCGCACTGCATGATACTTTATTTGCGTGCTTATTTTACGCACTGACGAGCCATCCTGGAATCGAGTCAGCACAGTTCAACGACAGATATGCCCACAAATCTTGAAAATGTGAGTAATAACAAAAACTTTCCTGGTGTTTGTGCCGATTTATTAGAATTATTATTCCGTAGATTTGCCAGTCAGTATCATTTGTGAAATTATGTATTTTAATCTTTGGATTAGAGGTAAAATACAAAAGGATAGACAGTAAATATGTAAGAATCTGCACGAAAATCAAAGACCGCACGTCTCTGAGCAAAATGAAAAACGTCTCTGAAAAATTACTGTTTCATGAAATAAAGACATCCACTATACAAATTATGAGAACATTAAAGTAAATTTATGTCTGGATGGGCTCAGTTAGTATAATAGGAACAAGTAGAACCAAGTTAACACGGGCGTGTTGTAATATTAAGAAAAATGCAGCTTCCTGAAAGATGTTGAAAATATGTAAAAGATTTTCAAATTTAAGATTTTTTGTTGATTGAGCAAGTGTTAACACATTGCCAGGACAGAAAATATGTTTAATGACTAGTAAATAGGTCAATAGTCTATGATTATTATGTAGTAGTCACTTTAGTTTACGTATTTTTTGTGAGAGAGGCAAAAATGTAAGAAAAACAGGTTTAGGTCAGAGACGTTCTCTGAACAAATAGGATCTGCTCTCAAACCAATATCAATGACCCACCATGGCGAACTGGTGCCTATGTTTGTAGCACATTGGTTCCTCAATCCAAATATAATGCCAATATCTTGTAAAAATCAAACCCATTAAGTACTGATAAGCAAAGATGTTTACGTCAGAGATGTTACATTGAACGTTTTACACATTTTCAACTACTACAAAAAGGAGCAGATCTTTCATTATTCCACAGTATATGGCCCTTTTATACCTATATCGTTCTATGTAATTTACGCAATCTAAAAACAATGTTGATTTTATAATTTTGATCAGAGACGTTCATTTGTGCGTACATTGTTCTTCCAGTGCATGATAAATCTATTTTAATATTATTTTAACTCTATCTTTTTTTTTTCTTACAGCAAGATGGGAAGACCGGATGGATTTTAAATGCTCCGAATATTAGAATTTCGTCCTGCTCAGGATCTTTTAGGCTCAGTCATGTTCATGGAGCCTAGAAGTTCCAGACAACGGCCGTGGTACTGGCAAGACCGGACGGACATCTTGGAGGTGCCATCTGTTTACAAAATAATGACTATCCCAACCCCTGTTTCAGGTAGCAAGCGACGCAGTCAGTACCAGGCAGTGATTGAGGACAGGGAATACCAAGTGGAGGGGAAATACAATTCAATGTTATTATGCGGACTCCGTTTTTAATGCACATCGCTACGTTTGCTTTTGAGGCTGTAAAATCTGAGGCTTACACGCTAAGAAATAAATGTTCAAATTTGCACCTAATTTGTAACAATAGCAGCACACCTGCGGTGCATACTTGCACCCTTAATTGTGCTTAATTGCACCCTTAATTAACTGCCTTTTTGAAGTTTTGCTAATTTCTGCAAACAAGTTCTCGTACTGTTGATAAGAATATGCAAATGAGTGAGCTAACCATGTCATAACCTCACAATTTCCAATGATCGTGTACAAAAAATAACGAAAATTCAATTTTTCTGTCTTTGAAATCTGAAACATGATGCTATTCCTGGTTGATTACCTTCAGAATAGTAATCAGTTAATACCCGGATTAAAGCCTCGGGCATAATTTTGTTTGAATGAAAAACTGAAAATTTCAAAAGTTTATGTGCAAACATTATGGCAAGTTGTGAGGGAATGACAAGCTCAATTTGCCTTTAGCATATTCATAATGACCGTTCAAAAACTGTTTCCTGAAAAATTAGCGAAACTTCAAAACGTCATAACTTCATTTTTTTTTCTTGAGCCCGTAAGATTTTATTCTTTCTTATCAGCGGCTAGCTCATATTTGGGCTGAATTTCCCCGGTAATGACTCCTTTTCTCTTAGAAGTAAGGTGAGATGTTCTAGTGGTATTATTTCTTAGGTTTGTAAGCCAAATACATGAGAAAATGAAAAATACTAACATCTATGATGAAACAAGAAAGAATGTCCCTTTACTTAGTTTCCTCTACAACACTATACTTATGTATCGCCTTCGAGTAGAAAGAAGGATTGATAATCCCCTACCGATGTGACAGGTAAAATGTGATATTGTAATGTTATCATTGTCAACCTCTTGAAAGAGGTTTTCATTTCATTTTTGGTCAAACGTTTGCTGTACCACACCGTTGATATTCTTTTGAGTTTGGCGTTTACAATTTATATGTGCCATAATATACAAAAAAAAGCACAGCGTAATTTGATGATTCTAGGATAAGTATAGGATAATTACAGCTTTCTGAGACGACATCATAACAGTGGCCCAGGTACGGTCCCTAATAAAAATCCGAACTGGCCTGACATACAAATACAATCATATTTGAGGTATAGAGGTCAAATTGAAATAGTATCAGTAAATTCGTGTTTACCTTTGTTATAGATTTGGACTACATTTGAAAGAAAACATATACAATATTGATCGCATGTGGGCACACCTTCGCATACACCGGAAGGTGAAATACAAAGTAGTGGTCATCATAAACAGAAACAATTCTTGACATATGCCTCGGTAAATGATTTCTCAATGAATGTGGAATGTTGAGTTACGAGCATCTTTTAAAATAGGGAGTTTGGTGTTTAATTCTAGTGATAACTTACAGCCGAAACGTCCCTGATGGAAAAGCAAATGTCTCTGATATAAACAAATAATTTAGGTAAGGTAGTCAAAATTGCAAGTATTTCATGTAATTTTTATTTGTCTGTCATTCAAAAGTGTTGTAAGATATAAATAATATAACAAGGACAGGTTTGTTGTTGATTTTTGGTGTAGAAATCGAAATTCCTCTTACAATTTGGAGGTTTGTAGTTACAATCGGTTATTATGAAAAATAATTCAAGTTGAAATTACCATTCTGAATTATTCACATAAGATAAACATGTCTTTAATAAAAGAATAATGTTGTTTGTTCACAAACCTCGTAATTATGGATCAAAGGACCTCGTTTTTATTGTCTATGTCTGAGGAACGTCTATGAATGAAACCTGAACGTCTCTGATCAGAACATGGCTTACTTTCAGCATCTGTAAAAGGGCTTTTATGGGGATTTGACCAAACGAAATGCACTAAATTCATTATTAGTATCTAGTGAACATTAACATTTAAACAAATGAGACCCCTGCTATATGTTTTGTTCAAATGAGATGAAAGTGAAGATAAGAATATAAAAATGTCTGCTTAAATGACAAAAACTCCACTTTTACTTTAACTTCCGTGTGTATTAGCTTTTGCAAACTTCACAGGAGGTAAACAATATTTTAGGAACAAATTAACACAGTCTTCAAAAGCATGAACAAGATGAAAATATATTCATTTGAATGTTTTTCTACCCTTCATTTCAATTTTCACTTAAACAACGTTTATTTTAGTCAGAGACGTTCGCCAATATGTCACAGTTTTATCTAATCTTGAATAAAAACAACACCCTTGGAGATATCCCAGTATAATCGGGTTTCCAAGAAAGCTGATATCAATGACATTTGACTGAGATATATCTATATCAGTGAGTGACTTTTTTTAATTTTGACCCCTGATTTGCCCAATTGTACATCGTTCAACGTTTTCACCCATGTGTATGTGTATCTTTATGTATATGTATTATGTATAATTATGTATATGTACATAATCATACATAATACATATACATAAATATGATACATATAAAATACATATACATATACATATATATATATATATATATATACATATAGCAATAATAATGTCACAATAGAGGAATGCATTAAATGCCAATTGCCTTGATTCTAATTAAAAATCCGAATTTTCGGGGGCCTCCCCTGACGAAAATTCGGATTTTGAATTAAAATCAAGGCAATCGGCATTTATTCATTCATTTCGTTTATTTCATTTCCAACAATGCAAAACATTTTCATACACAAAATAACATTATATCAATACAATGTAAAACAAAGAAAAATACGTGAAGTTAACAATACTACATATCACACGAGCAAATGAAAATTGATTTAAAACTAAGTTGCAGGAAATGGAGGAGACATGCTAAAAAGCTAAGCTTGTATTTTGCAGTCTCCTCGAGGACAAAAAGACTAAATGACATCAAGGAAGCAATTTGCTAGATATAATATAAAAGGTGCACAACACATACAGACCTATACAAACAAACAAACAGACGGACAAACAAACAAAAGTAATCTCTCTTGTAAAGAGAAAGAGAGAGAGAAAAAAAAGAACACAGTGGAGGAAAAAGAGGAAATTATTTTGAAAGAAGAAACAGAAAGAGACATGAGGACAGGAAAAAAGCGGGAAGGGAGAAGAGATGAAGGGTCTATAGCAGCAAACGCGAGGCACAAGGTGCGATGGATCACCGAGGCATATGCAGGAAAGGAATAGATAAAAGAAAAGAATGAGTATGACGAATAAAAAAGAAAGCTCAAAAATTAAGGCTAACTAAAATGTAACTCATTCCGCTATATAGGAATTAATGAACAACTTCTTCCGTTTGAATGTGAATGTGTTTAAACTTAGAACTTGTTTCATACTATTATCGAGAGAATTCCAAAATTTGGGGCCAGTAAAAGAAAATATAGATTTAGCAAATATAGTCCTGGTTAATGGCAAATGAAATGAGTTGGATTGCCGGGTAGGATAAAGATGAACAGATCTATTTTTAGTGAACATGGACTCAAACACAAATGGGAGAGAATTATTGGTAAGTTTGTACATAAATTGTCCTAGATGTAGAAAGTACAAATCCTGTACCTTTAAGATTTTGTTTTCATGAAATAACACATCAGTGTGACTTCTCCACGATATAATACGGAGAGCTTTTTTTCTGTAACAAAAGTAGTCTTTCCAAATGCGAAGAATATGTGTTTCCCCAGGCGAGTATGCTATAATTCAAATAAGGTAAAATCAGAGATGAATATAACATTGAAATAACGTTCTTGAGTAAACAAAATTTAAGTTCATTTTTAGAACACCTATATTTCTTGAAATAATAAGACTTATGGAATCAATATGTAAATTCCAAGTGAGTTTACGGTCAAGAATCAAACCTAAAAATTAGATTAAAGAGACTTCTTCAATAACTGTGTCATTCAGATAAACATTTTCCATAGAATTACTAGATATCATACATTTAGTTTTTTGAATATCTATTGACAATTTATTTGCTCTCATCCATTCAAATAATCTATCCAATTTGATACTTAAAACATCAATTAACCTATTAGGATCAGAATGTGACAAAAATACATTAGAATCATCAGCAAATAATAGAAAAGAAAGAATACTTGATGAATTCGGCATGTCATTAATATAAGGGATAAACAAAAGAGGTCCAAGCAAACTTCCCTGAGGCACTCCACAATTGACATTTTGGATAACAAATGTATGTCCATTAACATAAACAAATGGCTTAGGGTTAGAAAGATAACTCCCGAACCACTCCAAGGCCTTTCCTCGGATACATGGGCGTCACCAGGGGGGGGGGGGGGGTGCGTTGGGTGCGAACGCACCCCCCTTCAGATCCTTAAAAAAAAAAAAAAAAAAAAAAAAAAATCAGTCAGTGAGCGACCTCAACGCCGGATGCTAAATAATTATTCTTTTCTATGTTTTTTTTTTTTTTTTTTTTTTACAGTTTGCACCAGGGACTAAAAAAAGAAATAAAAAATTCGTGGGCAAAAACAATTCGCACCCCTGGTTCTGGCAGCAATGATTTTATACATATCTACTAGTATTCTATTCTATCGACCGTACTGTACATCCGTACGATACGGAGCAGGGGATGCTCTAAAGTGCAGATTTTAGACATCCTTCCCCCGCTTGGTCACTTCGACGCCACCTCGCTGGTCATACCTCCCCAAGTCATGGACATAAACCGACACCCTTGACTACCAGTGGCGGATCCAGGGGGAGGGGCGCATCGGGCGTCCCCTCCCCCCCCCCCCCCCTCCTCTTAATTTCCAAAACGAAAAAATATAGCTTCAAACGGCAGTTCTTGGAATGTAAAATGATACTCTGTTTATATGACTTTTACTTACGTCTGATAATAGGGCTTCTTCTCTTCCTTCGAACAGAACAGCATTTGGTTCAGAAAATGAATTACAGCAGACCTATCCTACTTCTGCTCGGGACAGTATTGACGATGTGCCTCAGCAACAGTCTCGCTTTGGAAGTCTACAAGTTCTACGAAGGGAGAAATGGGTTAGTGCAGTTCAATCAACCTCTCGATAGTGACTCCACCTTTGAATATGAACTTCACATGAAATATACTTCTTGCTCCTTCTATAAGAATGGAAACACAGTCCCCGGCTGCCTCACACCTCAGCAAAGCAGGCGTTTCTCTGTTCACAATGTGAAAACATCCAATTACTTAACTTTGATCCTTAGAATACACAATATCAATGAGGAGGACAGCCAGTTTTACCTGCTTGTTCTGAAGGAACATAGAAATGGAGACAGCCAATTTTTCAGTCAAGATGCTTACATAGAAGTGCTGCGTCCACCAAGTACAGTAGAGTGTACTGTGAAACCCACAGAGTATTCAGCTGCGTGGAATGAGGTACACTGTACGTCTATGCTTGGTAGCGATGGAAAAGGTTCTCTATACTGCTTTCAAGACTCAAAAAAGGTTCCCTACAAGGGAACACCTGTGCAGCTACATGATCATGTGACATGGGTCTTCTGGATGAATGTCTGTCTGCCAATCTATTGCTGTTCATACGAGGCAACATTTCCAATAACACCCGAGTCTTGTTTTCAGTTTGTCTACCACCCTCCAGCACACGTTACTGAGTCAGAAAATACTAGAAACTATAACAGCAGCCACACAACAATAACCGTTGATCCAGAAACAACTGGCGAAATAACCTTTTCTCAAACATTTGGAGTAGAAAGCAGCAGTGCAACCACCTCTCCACATGAAGCCTTCACCAAGAACACTTTGATTGCACTGGTGTTATTATTTCAACTCTTTCTGTGACTGCTTTGTAATGTAGCCTACTTGTATTGTTTATAAAGCAAGCTATTCAAGTGCGCGATAGTCGTGATATAGTCGGGTTTCTCATGTTCAATAACGTTATGTCGGGGCCTATAATCAGCAAATAAGATTGCACAACTTAAACCCTACAGTGCTCTGTATCAATCATAGGGTAAGAGAAGCATTCATTCTGTGTTTTCAAGACTGATAAGGAAGAAATAGATATTTCTAACTCGAAACAACAACACCTGGATGCCCATTTACATTTCTTTATTACAGATATTCGTTGTTTCGATACAACTTTTATTTCTTTCTAGAAAATTTGGGCTCGTTATCCTGCTAAAAATATTCAAGAAAAAAAAGTACTTACACTGAATATTGGACATACATCCTGGTGCATTCTAACTGATTTAAGAAAAATGTATGTTCATAGCAGAGTTACCTTTCTTTATCAATCTATTTTACTATAATTTTGCACCTCCTCTCAAACCTTCTAATTATTGATCTCATCCATACAATAATAGTATGATCCTTGGGAGAGTAGGACTGGCATTGAAGAGGCTACCTTGGTTTACAAGAGCCTATTATTAATATGATAATATACTTAAGTCGTATTAATACCTTGATATACTTTGTTTTACTTTCAACTGCTTGTGTGACAAATATGATTCTGAATTTACATATTGATATCTAAGTGTGATTGTCAAGGAAAAATAGTAGGTATATATTTAAAGTAGAATGAAGCATCCTATGGAGTTACCATGTTCATGTTTAAGAAACCTAGGCCTATGTATGACAAATTCAAGGGAGTTCAAAGAAAAACCTCCCTGTAGGTAGACATTTTTGGCAGCATCAATCAAGCACAATATTCTCATTATACTCATTTCATGGCTATGTATGTATAAATGAGAATAACAGCATCAAATGTGAGTTACTTTTGACCAAAAAAGAAAAAAAAACCTTTGGCGACATTTCACCCTATGTTAATATATCTCACTTTTACCTCATTTTTCTTTGAATTTAATTAATTTTAACCAAAACACAACAGATACACCCAATTCAAGAATAGGTTGTGTTATCATTTCATGTTTACGAATGTCTTCAGGATACTAAAAGGTAACTAATTGTTCGTTATGAACTTCATTTCCAGTATGTAAAATATGACCTTTTTTCTCATTTTCATATATTCAAATGTTATTCCTATGCCAAACCATCACTCCCGAGCCCTGTATTAAATGTGAAACTGGTTTCCCTCTTGAGTGCCAAAGTTGTGAACTGTTGCCTCCGTCAAACACAACTTGTAAAATTCTGAAATATCTTTATATGTATCTACAGTGCACACCGCAACATGACCCTGCTGAACTGCCTCGGGATATTAAAAAGATCTTTGAAACCTATACTTTGAAATTTGGTATGCAACATTCAAACTACTTTGTATCCTCTGGGCTATGGTCCTGAGAATAATTCCTGCTATATAATAAAGTTGTTGAATATGTAATCATGAGTTTGAAAGAAAATGAAAGGGAAAATGAATTAATAAATGAATGAATGAATGAGTGAGTGAATGAATGAATGAATGAATGAATGAATGAATGAATGAATGAATGAATGAATGAATGAATAAATGAATAAACGAATACATAAGTACACAGTCGTACACACATTCTAGGTGTTATAAAAATAATCCACTTTTGGTCTTCAATAGTATGGAAACCATTATTATATCAGATGATATTGGTACGAGTAATACCTGAATAGTGTACAATTTAGTTGGAGATGATTTGAATATGAAAACAGAAATCAGTTTCACTAAATAAATGATTAATCTTCAAGTTAGGTTCCAGATTTTGGTCAAATTCTTACCCTCTATACAAAATTTGGACTTAACACAGGAACCAATGATGTGTATGTGAGTGTGTACTTGTAAACAATGACCCTGAACAATAGACATGAATACCACCTTTTCAGAGCTTTGCTGACCAAATACTTTTTATCTTTTGCTTCAAGACACATGAACTCTTTATTGGTAATTCATGATGAATTGCTCTGGATACTGCTAGTCTAAACTTCATGGTAAAGGGTGAAATGCATGCACATAAAAAAAAAACTACATGTTTCTTTGTGCTTTCATGGACTACATTTCGCGATGAATAACGACTGGATGTGATAGTGGAATCCCTCATGAATAAATAATAAAGCATCCAAACCGTGACTATTGTCAAGGACCATTGTCTGGGTGTTAACCACACACCAATACACACCAATTGACAGAAAACAGAGCAAAATATGAACCCTATTAAACTTAAAAATTAATCTTGAATCTAATGAAACTGACCTATACTTTATATTCAAATTACCTCCAAATAAATTGCAGACTATTCAGCTATTGCTCATATCAATGTCAGTGATACCTACATAAATATATTTACGATAAAAAGTGGGAAACGTTTTTGTAACACCTAGTGCATTAACATCCATGCACATACAAATGAATGCATAACTATTTGTATGGCAAGGACTCACATGGACCCTTCCTTCTGGAAATAAGTAACTATGTAACATGTCTCTAGAGATTCCATAGATTTAAGAAAAACATTGGAGTATATATGTATATATATATATATATATATATATATATATATATATGTGTGTGTGTGTGTGTGTGTGTGTGTGTGATTGTGTGTGTGACTGATAAATACATCCTCTCATATATGATAATCATCATGGGAGTGAGTAGATGAGAGAGAGAAAGCAATCAAAAATTAAATTCTTGCACATTATACCAGACGAGATCAACTAGGTACTGTCTTCTCAAGTGTGAGTACAACTTAAATTATAACATGTATAATGTATTGAAAGACATTCCTTTTATCAGACTGTAAAGATCTTAAACACAACATAGCTGAACATAGCTTCAATCCTTCATATACTTCTATTTAGTAAAGGATATAAAACCTGATTCAAACAAACGCATGTGCACACACACACACACACACACACACACACACACACATTCAGTGTACATACCAGGTACCTTACATCTGTATGCACCCAAAAAAAAAGCAAAATCCCCGGTATTGAGCATCACATTGGATGACAGAGATGTACTTTGGACTGTAGTTACAACGTAGGCTATATACTTTGCAATAATGCGCATGCTCCCTGACACATTTGACTGAGAGTGTGAGCGTGGAATGGGTTGGAATCCTTCACAGGCAGGCCAGAAAATGGGGCATAAGAAGAAAACAGCGTAGAAATTTAGAACCGGGCAAGCCAGGCGGAGAAAAGTGGTTAGTAAGGAAAATAATTATAGTATAGAAGTTAAAAGAGAGGTTCAGTTGAGCCAGGATATGATAGCTAACATATAGAAAGGGAGAGCTGGCAGGAAAGAATGGTAGTTCAAAAGGGAGAGATCGTTGGGGAAATAGTTTCAACCCTTGGGTTTTTTTTTTAATCCTTTGACAGCAATATTACTCTAATTTTGACAGCTTTCTAAATCATGCAAAATATCTAACAACATGTTTATTTTGGTCTATTTAAGTTGTGCTACTTTAAAAGCCTAAAACTGTATCAAGAGACTTACAAGTGTGTCACAGAAGTGTTTCCGACATTTCTCTTATCTTTGACCTCTTTCAAATTACGTAATGATATATATTCTATATGAAAGCAATAAAAAAGGCAAGGCACAAAACCATTAAAAAAATATGAATATATGAAATATTAAGCGGACGGAATTTTAAGGAGTGATAAGACGGGCGGCTCAGTTACTTATAGGTTAACGCATGCAAGATGGGAGAGTCAGTTGGAAAGAAAAGGGAAATGTAATGAAAGGGGGAAGCTAGTTGAAACCAACCATTGTAGAGTGTGGAGTTACATTAGAGGTGACAAGAAAGTAAATTTTAAGGGAAACTCAGTTGGATCTGAACATCTGTCAGATGAAGACGTTTCTTTGTTCATATATAGCAAAAGATCGCCAGCTTTCTTGACAGTAATTCTCAGCATAGATATTATCATTTTCAAAGACACTCCTACCTATTCTTTCTGAGGGAAGAAAGAAAGGATAAATGCCACATTTTTTCACTCAAGATGCCTACATTGAAGTTCTGGGTCCACCAAGCTAGTAGACAATGTCCTGTGAAACCATCAAAGGATGTTGCTAGCTGAATTGGATGAGGTAAACTGCACGTCTTTGCTTGGTACAAAGATTTTCTCCACTGCTTTCAAAATGCGGAGAAAGTTCCATACAAGGGGACACCAGTGCTGCTAGATGACCACATGATATGGATCTTCTGGATGAATGACTTTCTGTCCATCAACTGCTGTTTGAGCGAATCAACATTTCCAATAACATCGGAGTCTTGTTCTCAGTTTGTTTATCAACCTCTAGCGCACATTGTTAAGCCAGAAAATTCTAGAAACTCTTCCAGCAGCCACAGAAAACATGAAGAAATGAATTCTTTGCTAAACATTACACCACCTGAAACCTTTATAAAGAACACTTTGATTGCACTAGTCATGGCTGTGATATTACTGCCACTCTTTCTCTGACTGCCTTGTGCTTGTATTATTACATTATTGAATATAATAAACAAAGTGGAATCTATACCGTTGTAAAGGGTACTCGCGTTCGCAATCCTAAATCCATACAAATGCATTCCTGGTACATTACATAAGCCCAATGATGATATGAAGAACTCAGATGCCACATAAGGGGACCGGATCTAGAGATGTTGCATGGGCAAATTGTTAAATGATCATTTTCTCAAAATGTAAACAAGAGACAAGTTTTGATGCGTTGCAGTCTATTTCACATCACGACACTTCCAACCATCTCTGTGTGCGACATTTGATCTTGCCTGAGCACCCTATGAAGAAGTTAAGGTCGAAAAAAAAACCGCTTTTTTACATCTCTGAGTAAATTGTTATATTTCATCAAACCATTCAACTTTAGAAGAAGCGTGCTTTGGCTGTTGGTGAGAGTAGCAC
>NW_027273240.1:0-45636 GCF_040938485.1 Diadema antillarum
CACGAGTCATACAGCTCACAAGTCATACAGCCCACCAGTTATACAGCCCACCAGTTCGACACTGAGTAAATAAAGCCCACGAGTTTCGACATCAAGTAAAATAAGCCCAGGAGTTATACGGCTCACGAGACCGACACTCCTCAAAAAGGCTCATGAGACCGAAACTAAGCAAACAAAGCCCACGAGACCGACACTACGCTTAAAAGGCTCACGAGACCGACATTACGCAAAAAAAAAAAAAAAAAGGTTCACGAGACCGACACAAAGCAAAGACGGCCCACGAGACCGACAGGATGAACAGCTCCACCTATAGACCAATAAATTGTATAGGGTGCCCTGATAGTGGCATAAGGAAGATATAATAGATGGAAAAGAAGAGTTGCCAGGGTATTACCCTATCAGCTGCCCCCACCCCCTGAAATGATCAGGATCTTTAATTGTGTTTGCGTGGGTGTGTGTATGTTTGTGAAAAAAAATGAACATAATTCAGTAAAAGTGTGCAACAGCTCTTCTCACATTAACTTGAAGATGCCAAGACACCCTCGTTTGCATGTTAATCCTTTGACCTCTTTTATATATTCCTACCCCCACCCCCCCCCACCCCCGAGAGAGAGAGAGAGAGAGAGAGAGAGATCTGCCTTCGGTGATTCTTATTATATTCTACTGGGATCGTCGAGAGGCATTTAATAGAGTGAAAATCGGCATGATTCGACTATGCGTATGGGTTAAATAGAGGGAAAAAACGACTTGTAAGAAAAATTCTTGGTGCAATTCCATCCTATCTGCATAAACAAAGTGTCTACCAAAATCATTACGTTTTTATTCTTGTAGGCGGTTGCTTGTGGAAAAATCGTCACAGAACTGGCAAATTAACATCACTTGAATTACATGAGAAGGTGGGGCTGCAGACAAGACCAACAAAAAAACCAAAAAACAAATGCACTGTTTGGGGTAGAACAACACAAGCCACAAATCGAGGTGAATCCCTGCGATATAAAAAAGTTTTAATCAGTTGAATTACATACAGTATAGTTAAAGAGAAAATTAAAAAAAATAGATCTTACTCCAAAACGTCTAAGCAGGAGGGTAGGATATCTAATATAGCCTAAGTAACTAGTGAATCTAGAAGGAGAAGGGGTAAAAAGTACATCCTGTCCGTCTTCTAGCTAAAAACTGGGAAAGCCTGTTTAAAAAAGCACGATGGCATTATGAAATCTCTAAGATTAATCCATACATCGTTCTTGTCCTCTTTTATTCATTCATTTGTGTTTTTTTGTCTTCTTCTTTTTCTTTTTTTTTTTGGGGGGGGGGGCATGAAGAATACAATTTATTTTTCTAATTGATAAAAATATTGCTCCCTGACAGACCCGCCTCCCCCCCCCCCAAGTATGTAGAAATACATATTTGATGTCGTTAGATGGTTACCATCTTTCACTTAATAGCGTGACGAAATTGCACCCATCAGTTTGTTATTTTTCCGTTCTTGGAACACCCTGTACAGTTGATTGATATGTAGATGGCGCTGTTTATCCTGTCGGTCTCGTTGGCTTTCTTTGCTTAGTGTCGGTCTCGTGAGCCTTTATTGCTTAGAGTTTTGTCTCGTGGGCTGTATTTGCTTAGTGTCGGTCTCATGAGCCTTTTGTGCGTAGTGTCGAACTCATGGGCTGTATGACTCCTGAGCCGTATGACTCATGAACCTACTATTACTAGTATTGATGTTGGTCTCGTGGACCATATGACTCGCGGGTGTCGGTCTCGTGGGATGACCCCAATATTTTTTTCGTGAGATGATTACAAACCTCAATATGAAAAATGAAAAGGCCTGTATTTCCAAGAGGAGCTCAACGTTTATTTGATCAAAATTGGCTTGAAATGGCTGGCATATCCAAAACACAGCAATCCTAATAAAAGACGGGACCCATCTTTAGGATAGCTCTGTCTTACTTTGTTTTTGGATGTCTCACCTATTCCAAACCCGATTTTCGTCATATAAACTTGGAATTCCTCTTAGAATGTTATGCTCTGTATTTTTCATTAGTGGTTTCTTGGTAACTCGCAAAAAGATAAAAGCCCATTCCTCATCACCACCAATACTATACCATCAATTTAAATACGTACTGAGAAGGAAAATAACATTACTTTCAGGGTCAGAAACACACACACTCACACACATACAAACACACAGGAACAGAAAAGGGAGTAAAAAATCAATGATTTTTCTCAATTTCAGCCACAAACAAAATAAAGGCAGCGTTACACTCTCGAAAATTGGTGCTATTCTTTTTCTTCTTTTTTTTTTTTGATGTGCATTTAGGTTTGGCACAGCAAGCCATAAAATGCCCTGGAGAGTCGGGAAACAGGAGGATGGAGGGGAAGGAAACCTAATTTTGATAAAAATGTCAAATATTTTATATGATTATACCACAATCCCATTCTTGGAAAAAGAACTTCTTGCAGGTTCTCTGTGGTTGGTGTGGACACGGGGCTGAAAGAACTTTCAAATCTTCTGGTATACTCGCGGAAAGATGTCACGTTGCACGATTGTCAACCAACTATTCCATTAAACCCCCCCCCCCCCCACACACACACACATTGTGTTAGGTATCAGCAGTACAGGGAATCTCGTACAAATTAGTCGGGATCTTGAGACAGAGAGTCCAGAATAATTTACACGACTGTTAGTAGCAAGACGATTAAAAGGCCGTGAAACATATACGATGTTAGATTCAGTGAATGCAGTAATGAAAGTACAATCGTATATGTAATATGGATATTCATTAAAGGGACATTCTACATGATTTATAATTTTGAATTATGTAGTTGTCATGAATGTACATGCTGTTAGATAGGTATGTGATATATTGTATACCGTTGCTTAATAAAGACTCCAACGAAAAACCTGCCACAGGTCCAATTCATGATTTATTGGACGTATACATGAAAGTTGGTATCTTCTCCATCTAGGCTTACACCTCCCTCTGGATCCTGGACTTTCTTACATACTTAAAAAACGACGACAACAACAACAACAACAACAACAACAACTTCCCATAGCAACAGCTAATAGGAGAGCTTCATATCTTGGCTCAACTATGTCCAGCAAGAGCTACTATCCCATTTTTTGTGTGTTTTTTTATGAAATCGGGCTCAGTGTATATCTTGGTCGCTATACAAACACTCCATTTTGTTGAAGTTGTCTTTGCGTCTATCGTTTCCCTACCTTGGTGAGAATCGGTGAAAATAACTAAAGAAGAAATTTGATGGACATCCAGTTTACCTTTTCGACATATCCGTTGGGCGAGTTGGAGATTTTTCGGGATCGAACGTCATTAAACCGCAAAGTGAACGATATATCTTCACAGTCCAGAAGGCTTTCCACAAACACGCCATATACAACCTCTGCCCGTACCGTGTAAACCTTTCAATGAATTCAAAGGTTACAGTTTGTTATTACGAAGGTTCGTTGTTCCGAAAGTTCGTGAATTCGATGAATTAAATAAGGTTTCGTTATTTTGAAGGATCTTAAATTAGGAAATGAGGTAAAATTAATTACTATTTTGGTTTGTTATTCCATTCTTTAAAATCGGTGCTATACGAAGATTTGTTGAAAATGAAGTAAGCTTCGTAATTTGGAAGGTTTGTGTAAAATAAACATCTTCTTGTTCTTTTAGGATTTTCGAACTTTCGGCAGAACGAACTTCAGGAATAAGTGCACAAATGTTCGGATAAACGACTTTCTTTTTCGTTCTGGGATTAACGAACATATACTGTGCTGTGAGGAGAATTTGTGAGTTTCGGAATTGGGAATATCAAACCTTATTTTATTTTCGGATTAAAGAATCTGCGGAGTTACGAACATCACCCGAAGTTAAGTAGCGGTGACGTCACTGTTTTTTTTTAATTGTTCTTCTCTAAATGCATCAAGAGCTTTGTAATCACAGGGGAAACATATCCTGCATTGCTGATACCCGTTCCGACTACTTGCAACTTTATAGGGCAATACAGTACACTGCGATACGCAGCGAACCCTCTGAATGATCTGAATGATCATGTTCGGATTCTGCGTGTGCGAGCTGCCGGAGGCGGAGACTGAACTGGGATAAATGCACGGCGAACTCCAGGTAAAAATGCGATCGAATTTTGTGTTTCCTCACAAACTCACCTCTTTGTTTGATCCATTATGTCGTAGGCAGAACAAAGATGAACCTTTGTTATATCATCATTTGCAGAATTCAAGCATACGTAGGCCTACACATCTGTAAGACTAATAAGTGTAGGGCTACACTGCGCCTGCCTGTATTGAATGTACTGCGTAGCTAGAAAATATTAATTGTGCGCTTACAAGTGTGTCGCTATATTTAATACAACGAAAACAATCGATATCATTCTCGAACCATGCAGCACGCACGAAAGACAACATGTGACAGCGGCAACGAAAATTTCTGGGTTATTAGCCTGAATCGTGCCACAGTTTCACAGTTGGTGAGAAATTTGCTGCCCTTTTACATTGTACGTGCAAATAGTTGGAACGGGTATCATAATTACCATGAATGAAAGGTTTTAAACCAATGGCGAAATAAATGATAATCACCATTGTATATACAGCAGGCACAAATTTTCATCTGTTTGTCAGTCGAATATATACCGTACGCTCATCAGGTTCCGGTCAAAATTATGGATTGCGAGGTGACTGGCATTGCAAACTATTTTCAAAATCAAGACCTTAGACCTTGGACCTTATTGATCTAGATTAGACCGATAAACAATCTGCCTCTTGTTCGGTGACATCTTGCTAACTTACCGGTAATGTGGCCAGCCCCGTAGCCTATTACCGAAGGTAGACTCTACATGAGACGCCATATCAGACGAGAGATAGATTTAACGGCTAAGATTAGACCGGAATAATATCAAAAATTAGTAGGCCTACTATACACCGTATCAATTAGGCTTTACTCGATAGTATAGGCCTAGGCCTATGTCTAGACCAGCACCGTATTAGGAACTAGTCTAGACTAACATTTGGTATTTCCTAGGATCTAGGCCTAGACCCGAGTAATTTACCATGCATTAACGATCCAACAATGACGATGAAAATCAAATGAGAATATAAAACGATGATTTTAACTGGAAAACAGTGCAGCATGTACAGTACGTGCTCCATGCACAGCATGCATATGCATGGTGCTAGTGAGTGCAGGCGCTCACCGAGCTACGCTGTCTGACCAGCTCCCAGCGCCCTAGCCTCACTGCTACCAGTATTGCAATTAGGTACATGTACTGCTTTATTTCGAACGTGACGTCAGAAAATTGTTCGGACGAATAATACTTTCAGCTCGTACAGAATGCATTACCATGTTGTTTGCACAGCACGCACTTGGTGCTAGTGCCGTGTAGGCGCTCACTGCTGCGCTGGCTGGCTCTCAGCGCCGTAGTTTTATTGCGATTGTGATTACGATATGGACAGGTAAGTACCCCTTTATTTCAAAATTGTGACGTCAGAAAATTGTTTGGGCGAAAATATGCCGAAGGTGACGTCACGTCCACACACATGTACTTTATTTTTATAGTGAAATTATTTAAAATCATAAGAGAAATTCTCGGCAAATGCTAGTTCGACAATGATGTAGGATATAATCTAAAGTATTCAATAAAGTGATAATGATTGTTTTAGTTATTTTCATTATCAGAAGAAATGCATGGGACACATGGTCATCGTAGAGATTTTGGGGCCTATTCGGGATCTGTCCTGATACTTCCTTTTTAAAGTCTTCGACAAGCGGCAGGTAAATGTGTCGCAAGCTGTATTCTGTTCATCTGCATGTCATAATATAGAATGGGCTTTAATGTGTACCAGGTATCATAGTTTGTATGCAAACTATATACCAGTATTTATATGTTATGCTGAGTCCAACAGAACAAGGAAGCGGGCTATGTTTATCCATCGTGTACTGCTCCTTTCTCAGGAGAGGAAAGAAAAAAACTTTAAAGATATTATTCAGTAAGTTTCAATCGACTGATATTGATTGATTATGAATTTACAGTCTTAATTTATTAGGAGGAGAGTTTATTTTTGTATAATTTGCATTTTCATTTTCTGGCGGCCTATGCTAACGAGTATGATTGTATATACATTAACATGGTACATATGATGCTAGTGTTTAGCGTTCCGACTCCTTGCATGACATTTGCTCACAATTCTTTCATTTTCATGTCGGTTATACCAACCCTTCGCTGTTAAATTAATAAACTTACTTCGAACTCGAAAGCTTCAGTGGAGAATTTCAATGATTTCTGCATGATGGCATTCTAATTTGAATGATAATTGTTTCACAGAACCCAGAAACGAATATTTGAATGACGAAGGTGGATTTTTGAATCCCCATATAGTGCTTCCTGATGATTTGCGAGATTCTGAATGACCCGAATATATAATTGAAAGACATACCTACAAACACGACAGCGAAAATACATATTATCGATACATTATAAGTTGTTGTTAGCATTACTTGTATTCTTACAATCATCTTCTTCAGCATCATTATCTTACAGATAGTGTACAAAACTATTTGTTCTTCTTACCTTAATTGATGGACGTGTCGTCTCAAGCGGAACAGAAGCTGTAACGTCGACATTTATCTTGCAGTAGGGTCCTTGGCAAGTCTCCGTTTTTGGAAATTTCTGGGATATGACACTGTAGCCAATTATACTTTCAAAACTTTCTCCATTCAGAGACGTCCACGTTGCTTCGCCTGCAATTATTAGTTCATATGAACAAGGAAAATAGAGGTTTAGTCATTGACCTCAAGAAAGTGTCTGACACTGTTGATCCTGTGTACACGTTATGCTTGGATTTGTTAAATTTACAAGAATTGGTGCATGGGAACGAACGTTGATTAAGATTTGATAATTCCATGATTGATCGATTGATACTCGATTCCATATAGATTTAGTACTTTTTGAGCCACTGAGCAATCACTTCGGAGTAAGTTGTTCCTCAGAGGTCATTATGGACCCTGTTTCTGTCACTGCTTTGAATATGTAAATGATGTTGTACCACAGACGCCCTTTTGCAATGTCCTGCAGTGTAATGCCAACGACGCGGTATTATATTTCTGCAACAGGAACATACGTGACGTACAAGAGAAACTGGGATCGTTTTTGAAGTATGTTTTCACATAGAGTTAAATAAATGATTTAAACCTGATTTTTTTTTAAATGTCTTTTTATTAATGGGCTCACTACACCTTATATTTGGCAGAAGACAATGACAGGAATGTAGGAATCAGCGGTATTCTAACGCGATACTGTAAAACAGCTCGCATATATTTTTGAAAGTTTATCAAAATCTAAGAAACATTGATAAAGATAAGAAATCGAAGTTAACATATTATCATCAATTCTATGGCAATGAAGACAATTTGAAATTAACTGTATGTGCAATAGTCTGACCACATTGATTTTTTTTTTTTTTTGATAAAACAGATGTGGTCTTTGATTTAGCTAGTATATGGAAAATACTTTCAACATTTGAAATGATTCTTGAAATGATATACTTTTAGTCTTTGTTGTAATTAGTCGTTTTGTCTTTTTCTTTCTTTCCATTTCTCTCGTAAAGAAAACTAGAAACAGAAAAGTCACGCTTATGCTGTAGCCTCACTGTATTATTCATTGTTGTATGATTTTGTACGTTTTGGTGTACATTGTACAAAGGCAATGAAGAAAAAATATTCTGTGAATAACTTATGTTTATGTATGTACATGAATGTGCATGTACAATGATGATACAGAAACCAATAAATCAAATCAAATCAAATCAAATCAAATCAAATCAAAAATCTGAGCGTTCTGAGCCTCCAAATAATTGAGTAGCGCTTAAAGGGATCGTATAGTTTTGGTTGAGAGCTAACTTCACGTTTTTCACATTTTGTTTTGTGAGATGATGAGAAACCTTTTGTGAAATATGAAAGAACATGTAATTCAAGAGGAATTCAACGTTTAGTTGATGAAAATTGGTTCTGAAATGGCTAAGATATTATCCAAAAAAAGAGCGATCTAGATAAAAGGCGCGACCCACCTTTTACTACAAGCGCTTTGTTTTGCTTTGTGTTTTGATGTCTCAGCCATTCCAAAACCGATTTCCATCAAATAAACTTTGAATTCCTCTTAGAGTGGTATGGTTTGTATTATTTCATAATTGGTTTCTTGATATCTCGCAAAAAGTTCAAAGCCCAATTCTCATCTCCACCAATACTATACCAGCCGTAGCATACACATAATCATAAACACACACACATGCAGGAGGAACAAATCTCACTCTCATGGGAATGGCACACGACTCCTGCCAGCAAGTAGTATCTGTCGCTTCCGAAGTCACTTCCTCCCGACCAATCGGAATCGTCGACGTCACTCTCGCACGCTGCCAGACTGGTCTCGTTGCCAACGCAACTGATGTGCACGATTGAGGGCGCACTCGGATTTGTGTTTGTACTGTAGATTCGCCCATCCAGAGTGTAGGTGCTGAGAACTCCCGGAAACCCAAATTGTCTGCAAAGCACGGACGCCTGATAAACGTCCCACAACAGGCCGCTCACTGGGTGCCATGAAATGCCTTGACGAAAGAGCACCACACCATCGTGGTTGTTATGGAGACCCACAAACTTGGTAGTCTGCTCTTCTACCTCGGGTTCAATATGATCCTTGGTGTTGATACCTACATGTATTCAAATTCAAATGTATATGAATAATTAGCCTATATAATTATAATCTTTTAACCATACCAAGGATTATTACTGTGATTTTGTGGAAGAGGAATCATTGTTCTCATTGTATTAGTCCTAGATATTTTAGACTATAAATGTGTACGATTTGATTGTATTTTGTGTTGTAGTTATGCAACTTTCAACACATATTATTTTTGCAACTCATAAACGTGCTGAACCTGCCATTCCTCATTATTATTATTTTTTTTTTTTTTGGGGGGGGGGGGGGGGGGGGTTGAGATGGAGGAGACACACACACATCCGTTCCCGTTCCAGATTTCGAACGAAACAAATAACAATGAATAAATTCTGTGGACAATTTTCCCCATCCGCATATTTTGTATAATGTGTATTCATACGATATGTATAAGGAGATAGGGAGATACTGCTGTCGAGAATTAGAACACAGAATTTTATATCTTATGTTTTTTCACCTTTCTTTTCTCGAATACATGAAGGCGGTTAAATAAAGTACACACTAAACAACAAAGGGGTTGAATATAGATGGGGGAAGCTCCCCAAATCATTCAGTATGTTCTCAAAAGCCTACATTCTCAACTAGCAAGGAGATTTGCCCAATTTGTCCCAAACTGCAAAAAAAAAAAAAACAACAACAACAACAACAAAACATCAGCTAGAAAGAATATATATGTTAACTGAGTGGTTCGTCGGTAAGTGAGATATTTCTAAATTTCTCCTAAAATGTTCAGAAAAAACTGTAAGCCTGCATTATGTAAATGCTGGCTTCGAGTTTGTTAGGATTTAGGAAGTATCTAGTTTCTTTCTATTTTTTATATTATAGAAGATCAAACTAAAAATGCTATACTCACTTTGAGTCCCCAAAAGTTGATGGGGTTGCGAAGCTATTCATTAATTGATTTATTTATTTATTCTTTTTGCTGGTCCTTGCTCTTTGAAATGATTCTAGATTCCTTGAAAACTCGTTAAGTCAAATAAACTTATTTCGTGTTTTAAAGATTTGATTTGTTTTGATTCGCTTTGCTTTGATTTGATTTATTCTCGGTATGCTATACGTACATCAAATTTTTTGCAATACCATCAACTTAGAAAAATTAACACTGGACAAATTAATAGTGACATGAATATTTTCGGCGATCATCATTATTTTCGTCAATTATACAATACATGTGGAATGTAGATTCATAAGTTACATCTTTGTTTTGCATACAGAACGATCAATACCAAGAATAAGCACAAAGCTTCACTGATGTATAGACAACCGCTAATGAATATTCATTACAATGAAGAAAAAGCAATTGAGGCCACCATGATGCTCATGGGAAAGTGATCACATGGCGTGTAACCATGTCGATTTCACATTTTAAACTTTCTATTCACTGAAATATAGTTGTTGTTGTTGTCGTCGTCGTCGTCGTCGTTGTTGTTGTTGTTTTGTAGGCGTATAATATAATCTCAACATTCATTTATCCCAAGATCATAATGAGTGTTGATATCTATGTGTGCCTGTGTCAGATGATATTGTTCGCGTGAGATACTTAGAGTGTACGTGCCTTTAGTGCGTCCGACACTGTCTACGAGACAGGATTCCTGATTATGTGAATCTTTCATTATGTATGTGAGCATCGTGATAAAAACTCTGATAAGTACACTGCAAAATGCTCTTCTTTGAAAGACATCAAACTGAAACTCAGCCAACTGTCTGCTTCTTCCGTGGTTCGTATATAATACAGAATTGATATAGGCCTACTGTAGGCTAATTCATTTCGGGAAACATAAAACTAAAACCGAAGCCGGCTGCTTCTTTCATGGTTCGTACACAGATCAGATATACTGTTTTCTAATTCACTTTGGTACTATATTTTACAATTCATGGTGTCTTTTTGTGTGCACAGTACAGGAGCCTTCCAACGTTATAGCCTGTCTGGCGTTATTTTTGCTGATTCTTTAGCGGGTTTTTTTGTTTTTTTTTCATGCGTCTGTGTGTGCGCATAATCCTGAGTTTTTCTATGGTGTGCGAAGACAGAAGTAACCTGCTTCTAATTCCCAAATGTATACACTGTCACGTCAATCATCAAGATCGGTTCCAATAGGTTTTAGAAACAGTGTGGACTCTCTTCTTTATGTAAAAAAAAAAATGGATTGCAAACAACGAATTGATCGAAATCACAGAGTATGTCCGAATAAAGAGTGTCAGAAAATGATGATTAACAGGAGATTTGTATAGCATATTAAGAAAGCATGGATTATTCAACGTGATTTTCTTTCTGCATACAAGTTCCCTAAAATGTTGTTTCAATAAACGCAGGTAATGAAAAGAAAAAAGGCTTCCTTAAAATCAAAATAAACAAAACTATGATGAAATGCTGTGTGAAATTTCACATGCCAATAAATTCTTTCAAAGGTGTAATGTAAAGCATATAAAAGAATGCGAAAAAAATGCTTCAAAATGACATGCTCAATTATTAAACTCAATGAATGATAACAGAAACCTTATTAATTCAAATAAATACGCCATGATATTTTGAGTGTGTGCAAGACAGAACGGCTAAAATAGCGTACAAAAAGTGTATCTTACTAACAGAGACAGTTTATAAAGATTAGATACTCACAAGAGTGTCCTGTTATAGTTTCAACGCATGTAGACCCTACACTGCAAGGTGCCGACAAACAATCTGTTTCACAGGGGAAGTATAAAAGATTCAAACTATTAATGAGAGTAGATAGGCAATTCGTAGAAGTGAACGCAATTATGGTTTCACCGCTGTGAGCTACCTAACAGTGAATGGTGAAAGTTGGGAGTCATCCCACGAGACCGATGCCCAAGAGTAAAACGGCCTACGAAAACGGCCTTCTACGTCGAAAAAGAAATGGTCAATGATTGAATCAGACAGGCCACGAGTCTATGAATACGAGTCATATACAGCCCTGCGAGTTCCTCACAAGGAATATCAGGTCCATGAGTCCGACACTATATAGGCAAACAAGGTCCTCGAGTTCGACAATATTTAGTAATTCACAATACTTATATAGCGCATTATCATACACATTAATGGATGTTTCTAAGCGCCAGCAAATACAAATACGGCCAAAAAAAGGGGGGGCAGTGAGTCAATTAGTGAGTTCGACAGTAGGCAAAAACGGTCCACGAGCCCTCAATTACATCACGGGTCTCAATGTTTCGGTCTCAATTAGGTTCGATCATGTTTTCCAGTTCCATGAAAAACGAAAAAATAATACAACAAATCTGAACTTTTCTTTTTTTGCTCCAATACTCCATCAGATACATAAATACAGTGTTCATTTTGCGGCATGAAACTTTTGTGAGTTGGAGCCGACGAGCCTTTTCGCTGCATGATACTTCCGCGAATTGTCACTGCTATTCAATTGTATAATTGTAATTGTGTAGTTCATACATTGTGAAGAATAGAATTTTGCTTTCGAGAATCTTGCATGGCTCTTCGCGAAATTTGCGAAAGTTTCTTACTCCTGTATGAAAGGTGGGTCCTTAGATAAGGTGGTAACGGTAATTTCCACAAAGCCACCTGACAACTTGATGAAGTGGAACATGGAAATTGTTAAATTAGCTTAGTTTGATCGCATAAGCAATACTAATATCAACAACAGCAGCAGGAAGCACACACAAAAACATACTTGTACCTTGTTGGACACATCGTTGCTTAAAGACTAATACCCGATTGCCGTCGAAATAGAATCGTTGGCGGTCAATCACGTGCTTTAGGATTCGTGACTGCTGGCGAGCATTTTCGTCGCAGATCGACGGTTTTCGGTATGTTGCGGAAGAGTGAGCCACAACCACCGGCCCTATGCGACACAGCAGAAATAGCGGAACGGATAAGAAAGTTGAAGGTTATCGGCAAAGACAAAAAGGCAAAACCAAACACAAGGGAGTTCAAAAGGGAGGACATGAAAAATGAAGCGAAAATAACACGGTACAATAAACTTGGTTAAAATACTGGACAATGCTGGAGACGAACATAACGTTTATTTATACTGCACTTATTACGTTAAAGACGTCCTGTATCAACTGTTTCCATGTTCTAATCATTTTCCACTTGGCAGAATGATTTGAATTGTTTTGTATGTGCACGTGCATTAAGTGTATTCGTTGAAATATGTTGAGTTTGTGACCAGCAAAGAAAGGGGCATCGATTGAAAAAAAAATGAAATAAAATGTATATGAACATTTTTGAACATATAAGACATACGTGTCTTTGGTGGTGAGGCTAGCTTTTCTTGAAAGTACAATTTGATGCTCAAATATTAATCATATATGGTGATGTTTAATTTTTTCTAGTACTGAGAAAATTAAAGGGAAATATATCAAATGAAACAGTTTCGTCACTATTAATGTGCCGTATCAAGACATGTTAACATCGACCTTATTAAGAGTGAGACGTCAATGTTAAGGTATCATTACTTAACAATATTCTTATGTAAAACTACTTAATTATAATGCACGTTTGCCCTTCATGTCAGAAAAGCAAGATCAGTTAAAATTAGTCTGCAGATCGTAAGGTTGCTGACTCCATCATCTTATATACATTAGGAATGAACTACGACTACTATAACACCGATTTTACTGGAACATTTAACGTCTTGTCGTTGTTATATCAAGCTATCTTCTTAAGTTTATAAACTTTGACAGAGAAACAGAATTTTCTTTTCACTCTTAAAATAGTCTCCACATTCTTGTTTCAGACAGAGGGAATTTAAAATGGTACAACGGCTTGTTAGTGTATATTTTTTTAGTAAAGACGGAATCTGTATATCTGTTACAGTACTAGAAGCCTGTAGAAGATTCTTCTCACTCATATAACATACTGCCATATCAGATACAGTTTAATAGGGTTTTTTTTTTTTGGAAGTACCGAATGCAGTTTTAAAGGTCAAAGTGTCATCAAAACCTTTGCACAGACATTTCCGCACAAACTCACCAACCAATGCCATCCAAGCGAGCCAAGGAACCAAAATTTTCCTGATTTAGGAGTAAAAAGAAAAAAAAAACACAGAAAAAACCGTCAATAATTTATCTTCTTAAAAAAGCTTTTAGAGCGTGCTTTTCTTTGCAGCTGGTCAGTCGAGATCTAGTTTCGCCAAACACGCAACAAGGAGCAAACACCCATAATGGATAAAGTGATCGGTTTTATATCCTCATAAAACTGTCTAAGAGACTTTAAAAGCACGGAGGACAGGATAACAGAAATACTGAAATACTCAGGTGTTTCTCTCTATCCCTCCTTCTTGAGAAAAAAAAAACAATAGTTATTCCACCGTTGATTTAGTATTGTCAAAGAGAAAGTGCGGTTACATTTTATATTTTCCAAAAAATTTAATCACACAAAAGCATACCTAAACTTATACCTTAAAAAACCCCACCTAATATATTGAATGCTAAATCTTGGTACAATGAAAATAACTTCCTAATGACATCAATCAATGATAAACTCATTTTCCCTCAATATCATGGTCCACAAACTGTCATAGGTTATATTTTCACTGATGGTATTAATAGCGTTTGTTCTTGAATATTTTTCAAGGATATTAGTTATCACCTTCCTATTCTTTATAAGAAAACGTAATGTTACTAATAAAAACAAAATAAAGCCTTATTCTAGAATGCGTTAATGTAGTACAGGTAATGTACACAAATTTGTGGATAATTCAGTGTTATTGATCCTGACTGGACAGTGATACATCCTAAAGAGCTTATGAGATATTTCTGAGAAAGTTCTTGGGATCGAAATTTCATGTTTGAAAGCAAGAATGTTTGTGCAAATAAACCATGGTTTTACAAAGGAGTTAAAGGAATGTATAAAAATGAACACATAGTGTGAGAGATATTTACAAAACACACACACACACACACACACACACACACACACACATGATAACAGAGGTACACGTAATACGCTGAATGCATGCAAGAGATAATATGCCGTATCATTGTTAATCATATAGTAAAGATTTTTGAGAGATATCATACCGAAGAAAAAAAATTATCTCTCCCTCTCTCATGGAAAGGTGGAAGACTATAAATGAATGATAATATTGTTGAACGAAAAATATCATAAGGTACTCATCCTATCCGCATGCTGTGTAATAACCAGTTTTTGGAATCGACTCGTACAGTAATTGGAATATTTTCTTTCATCACAATTTCAACAGTGGTATAAGACATATTTATGATAATGGGTGGCTACTCTGCCCACTCATAAAAAAGACGGATTGAGATTGTAAGAAGCTTAAATTGGAAAAAGCTTCTGGGTTTGATAAAATAAAAGCTGATACGATTAAAAATATCATTCATAAAATCTAGTATCCTCTAAGTGAATTAGCAAATGTATCTGCTGATGTTTTTTCGAGGCAAAATAAGAGTTGCCATGGACGCGCCTATTTAAGAAAAAATATAAGGTATTTGACAGTGTTGCTTTTCAAAAGTGTTAGAAAATGTGTTTATAACAGATTGTATATATTTCTATTTAAATGTAATATGAAAACATGAAATCGACATGGTTATAGGTGTGCGCGTTGCACATCTCTCTTATTTACTGGAAGTTATAAACTTATTGATGTTTTGATGGGAAATAAATAATGGGTAATTTGTTTATAGATCTAAGTAAGGGTTTCGATGCTATGTTCCACGTCATTTCATTAAAGAATTATCAAGTTATTGTATTCTTGGTGTTTTACTGAAATGACTGAAAAGTCATTCAATCGATAGGAAACAATAGATGATGTACAATTTCATCAGGTAGACAGGAGGGGTTGTGCTTTTGGGTTCTTTCCTTGGACCATTGTTATACATGTATATCTTTACGTAAACGACACGAGAGCTATATATCCTAGTTCAGCTGTAAATTAAAACATTCTACAAAATACATTTCATCATGAGATTAGCAAACTTACTTAATTGTCAGGAAAATGAAAATTATATAAAGCAACTTTTTTTTTCACAAGAGCACTTGCCGTGTCATTGTATTAATCGTAACTCACAGGTAAAGTATCTACAAACTTGAAAAAAAAAAGAGCTAAAGCTGTCACAATTTCAACAACATGTGACCTTGCGATACAAGCTATTTAGAACCTCGACTGAAGAACTTTCTGTTGAAATAGCATCAATATATAGCAGAGTAACCTAGCTGTCTTTACTTCTTTGTACGAATGAACATCCTGATTGGAATGCTTATCTGTACTGCAAATAAAAAGGTGAGGAATGTATATGAGTTATCCATAGATAAAAGACAATCAAAACATTTAAATACACACTTATACCGAGGCTCATGAGAAAAGCTGGTTTGTAGGTTATAGGTTTGTATGCCTATACCTTACCTTTCTTGACAAAGGCAAGCGTGGCCAAAAATAGAGATTTTGGACACCATATAAGGGGCATTTATGTATGCACATTTTTAATATGATGCATTGTCTCTTTTTTTTCGTTCTTTCACTGTATGTACACCTATAAATCGCTTTCCATCGTGCCGCTGAGCACTCTTTTCAACATTAAGAAACTAATTCCATAAAATGTGACAAAAACAACCTGCATACAAATTACTTGCAATGTTTTTGTAGTTACCTGGAGATAGTCGTCATCTTCATTTTTAAACACTCTTTGGTCCTTCTCTGAATTTCCTACCACGTCTCGTCCTCTATCTGAAGAGTAGCGTGTTCAGCAGATAACTTTCTCCCCCTCACAATTCGAGTATTTTTCCTGCTGTCGTTGCGGTTGGCCAGAAAACATTCTGCAATATTCAGGACGTCGAGAAAAAGCGCCTATAAGCACGTAGCGACTGGACAGAAGCTTTTAAGTCTCTGTCCAATAGCACTCGACCAACAATCAACGAGGTCCACCACTGCTGGAATAGATATCGTTATTAATAATACCAAACACCCGCCCACACACACGCGTACAAATTAGAAACAAAACCAACAATTATTGTCACGTACTGTTATGGAATCAGCAACGATCCACCCAACTCATTACCCAGTGTGGATTCTGGAAGTCTGACGAGTCCACCTATCCCTGAATAACACATGCGATGAATTATGAATCAAGTTGATGTACAGTTAACAACAAAATTATTCATACCCCTGAGAAATTATTAGTTCTGAACAAATTTCTTACAAGTTAACTTTTTACTCTTATTTGTCCTCTGTAAATTGACATTAAAGGACAAGTTCACCTTCATAAACATAAGGATTGAGAGAATGTAGCAATATTAGTAGAACACATCAGTGTAACTTTGAAGAAAATTGGACAATCGATGCAAAAGTTATGAATTTTTACAATTTTTGTGTTGGAACCGCTGGATGAGGAGACTACTACAGCTGGTGAGTCATGTGCGTACAACAGTATAAAGAAAATGTAAAAGAAAATTCAACATATTTTCACTTTTTTCGCATAATAAAAGAGCTCTTGACTTCCCTCTTTCTAAAGGCAGGGGGAATGATATTACCCATAACATTTGTCAGTAACGAGTCAGGGGAATGTGTACTTTTTTCAAAAGATGGAATTTTGTGAAATTCTCTTTATATTTTCTTTATATTGTTGTACGCATGTGACATCTAAGTTATTCATACACTGCAGTAGTCTTCTCATCCAGCGGTTACTACACACAAACTTAAAAAATTCATAACTTTTGAACGGATTGTCTGATTTTCCTCAAACTTTCAATGATGTGTTATACTAATATTGCTACATTCTCTCAATCCTTATGTTTATGAAGGTGAACTTGTCCTTTAATTCCAGTTTCACCTCATGTGCAAAGCAACAGAAAGAATAGAAAGATATAACACCCAGTCACCATCACTCCATCCTTTACTTGTAAGAAATCTGCTCAAAACTACAAATTTTCCAGGGGTATGAATGATTTTGTTGTTAACTGTAAGTATAGGGCGCCTACGTGTAACGATACTTATAGCAAGTAATAAACAAGCCCACAAAGTAAATCACCTCGACAGAAGAGTAAGAAGAAGCACTGCGAAAAGGGGGAGTGGGAGAAATGATAAGCGCATATCGGTATTACGGTTTGAAATGAATGAATATACTTTTTTAAGACGCAGACACACACAAAAGAGGTGATTGATATATCGTAAGCTTTCTAGATTGTCGAAGAATATGATTTTTTCTTACTTTTCTACCGACAACTTTATTCAACTAAAAAGTTAGCACAAGATAGTTTGTTTTCAACTGCACAAAGCAATGCAAACGCTCACTTGTGTGTGTGTGTGGGGGGGGGGGGGTATCCCCTCCCAAACCTTCCGCCTTTAAGTCATTCAGCAGTGCTTCCTATACAAGGGGAAAGACATAATAAAGTGCCTATGTGCCAAAAAGGCAGATACATCTCACACTAGCCAATCTCATTAGCTTGAATACGTATTTTCTTATTTTTGAATTGACGATTTTCCAAATATTTCCCCCAAAGCGTTCACAAGATTGCAAAATTGTTGATTTCAATTTTACAGTGCCAAAGATCCCTCGTTGCCATGCAGAGGAAGACATCCTCTCCTACACCCACCCGTTCGGTCAATCTCCTTTATAGCCTAAGCATGCAGATACAGTGAAAACACGCGCGGTCATAGAAGTGACTATAGGCAGTACCATATAGGCACTTGAATTAGACATTCGTATTGTCCTCTATTATTCCCTTTTTTCTTGCTTTTTGACTAACAAATTTAAAAATATTTTCCAAAAGTGTTGACCAGGCCGTTAAGTGTCACTTCTAATATGCAGAATGTTCCACGTGTTGGAGAGGGGAAGGGGGTTAATGACACACTAGATTGCTGTTTTTGTTTTAATAGTGTTTTTAAAAAAATCACGCTTCCTTAAAACGTATCAAATAACAAGTGCTAAGGATTACACATAACAGCTGATAAATTTGGTTCATTTTTGCATCCTTGTTTTATTGTTATTTCTTTTACGGGTTGGGTCAATCATGAGACCTGTGAAGTCACATCCAGAACAATTTAGTCTAGATTTTGGATACTGTTTAAAGATATCTTATTCGAGCTTCACGCGCCGCTTTACGTCGGTAAGGACGGCGCGCGGTGTGTCACTCTGCCTGGACTTCTGCGCATGCATGTTTCGTAATTCAGCGTAATATTACCGCGATTAACAGAGGGATTGTCACCACGTTGTCGAGGTAATAACAGGGTAATGTCGGGGAAATTACCCTATCTGGCCTTTGGCAGAACAACCGTTACGTCTTAGCAACATTTTGCTCGGAACGTAAAAAAGATTGTCTGGATGTTGTCACGGTAATTCTAGCTTGTTAAAACTCGGCTAAAATTTACGCGTACTAGGTGTCCGCTTTAGTGCAAGTCGTTTTGGACCAGACTGCTCATGGTGATGCGTTAAAGGGATGGTACAGTATTGGTGGAGATGAGAATTGGGCTTTTAACTTTTTGCGAGATACCAAGAAAACACTTATGATACAGTACAGAATATACCATTTTAAGAGGAATTCAAAGTTTATTTGATGAAAATCGGGTTTGGAATGACTGATACATCCAAAAACAAAGTAAAACAAAGTAATAAAGTGTGGGTCCCACACTTTATTATAATCGCTGTTTTTGGATATCTCAGCCATTTCAAAATCAATTTTCATCAAATAAACATTGAATTTCTCATATAATTACATGCCTTTTCATATATCATAAGAGGTTTCTCATTATCTTACCAAAAAATTTTAGAAACCTGAAATTATGTCTCAACCAAAACTATACGATCCCTTTAAGGGCCCGAGCACCACGCGTGAATTTAGTTATGTGGAAAAATAAAAGACTCCCTACATTTTTCGCCTCCTCCTTTTTTTTAATGTGACACGTCTATTATCATCCCGAAACAACCACAACCCAAATTTCACACAGTTTCAAGCAATCAACAAAAAAAAAAGGGGGGGGGGCTAATCGTCACTTTTGGAGTGCCAAGAGGTTGTGCTTGCCATACCATCAACCAAAATGTTGATAAGTTCACACAGCCTGAATCAAGACGATGTAAAAGCCTAAGGATGCAGAATTTGTCATGCAGTGTTGATTCTCTTGCTTAACCGGATCCATCTTTCGAGAGTCTAAACTCTTCGTATTCCTTAGCACAGATTTCACTATCGCGAATTGATATCAAAACCGTGTAAAATAATCACTCGCCATCATGGAAGTTTAACGAAAGTGAAGTAGTCAAGGCGCAGGGACCTAGAAAAAATGACTTCGTTCAACCCACCCCGCAGAAAAGGTTTGACTGCATGGGGTGGTCGGTTGGACCCTCTGGAACACCCCTAGGTAGTATGTGACTCCAAATTGTGGTATCAATAAAATTTTACAGTCCACTTAAGTTGCGACAAGACCTTATTCTTCGAGAAAGAGTCTGAGCACGCTAAGACTACTACACGTACCACTAGCTCTGCTACAGGCGCCAATGCCAGTGGTGCGTGTAGTAGTCTTAGCGGATACAGACTTCTTAGGTCACAAACGAGGGTTTTTTTGCCTGCAAACTAACATTTCACGCCAAGCTGGGGTCGGTGTAGTGTAGTTTCTAGACGTTTTTATTTCGTGTTTATTTCTCCGAGTTGAAGTAAGAAGAGTGAGAGCGCATACCCAGTGATTGCGACGCCACAACCGTTTTTGTCGCAATCACTGGGTATGCACCCTCACTTGGCTTAGCGCAATACAGCGGGTTTCTGCACAATACACAAGCTGCAACTCAGAGAAATAAAGACGAAATAAAAGCGGCTAGAAATTGAGACTAGAGTCAGTAATGCTTGTCGCTATTGGGGCACTGAAAATGACAAACTTATCACAGTTCTTGCACTTATTTCATGAAAAATTCATCAAAACTGCATAAAACTATATATGTTCACGTTGCTAGAGATGTCAGCAAAACAGTGGGATTCATTGTAAGTTATAATATTGTGCATGGTAACCATGGTAACGGGATGCCTAAAAGTGATTGGTAACCCCCCCCCCCAAAAAAAATACATATATATATATATGTATATACATTATATATATCTGGAATTTAGACAGATTTGTTTCTTTTGCCTTTCGTGCACATCACCCATTGTAGACCTACCTCAACACTGTTAAATTAGCCTGGATAAAAGGGAAAAGACGCCCAAGAGTTTTCCCTCATTGTCTCCTTAGCATTAATTCATTACTGCACGTTTTGATACAAATTTACATATCATGATTTTTTCATTTTATTATATATATATATATATATATATATACATGGCTCGACACTAACCTTTTTGTTTGGTGGCCCGATGGGGCCACCAAAATCCTAAATTTCAAATTTTTGGTGGCCCGAGAGAAAAATGTGGTGTCCCGAAAAAAAAAAAACATTAAAAGTCCTTTTTTTAATGAGTCAAATATTTAAGTTTTATGATAGTAAGAATTTAAAGTTGGACATATCTACTCATAAATAAACTTCAACAAACTTGCAACACTCACTCTCAGGCACTCATTCAGTCCTTTTTATCCATCCTTTAAACAAATTCAACTGCTAATTTCCGTCGCAAAAAGTTACGAATTTATTGACGTACTTTTCAAAAAATTTTGGTGGCCCGAGGCGGGCTACCAAATTTGCCCCTTTTTTAAAAATTTGGTGGCCCGACTTTCATTTTTGGTGGGCCCGGGCCACCGGGCCACCGTTAGTGTCGAGCCCTGATATATATATATATATATGTATACACACAAAAGCTAACGAACACAAAAGTACGTTTAATTCTTTGGTGGATAATCCAGCGCGCGTGTGTATTCCTTCTTTACAAAGAAAAGTATCTGCATTCTTGAATAAACTTCCTTTACGAACATGAACTTGCTTTCCTCTGCTCTCTTCCAGGATTGTTTTGCATAACCATCGCTCTGTTAATGCTCAAAAGAGCTAACATTAGAATATAATTGGCTTTGCTCTCTGTATTCACCTATATTTTTAAGGGAAATTTGTGTCCATACATTACTAAAAACTACATTTGCCTATGTACTTTGAAGTCAAATTTGTGTTGAAAGTACGACGGATGCAACTTTCTCATGCATTTTACTATTCGAAAATGACATCTTTCTTTCAATGGCCGTTTATTATGCCTTTGTTTACAAATATTGCTGTAATTTGAGAATGCTTCAGTATATTCTTCACATAAGTTGTACACAAAATATACAAAAGGAAGGACATGCTCATTGAACTTTTTGAAATTATGGGCTTTAGTTTTTGAGTTATTGACAGCTGAATCATGATTGGCTAATACTAGTTGCCTTGGCAGCAGAAGATTTTTTTTTTTTTACAATAGTCAATAAAAAGTGTTTTTTTCTAATTGCATCTATAAGATAAAAAAAAATCAAAGTTTGCAGCAGTAGGAGGCATATTGGGGGTTACCAATCACCTGTAGGCATCCGGTTACCATGGTAACCATGTACAATATTATAACTTACATTGAATCTTACTGTATTGCCGACATCTCTAGCAACGTGTACATATGAAGTTTTATGCAGGTTGGATGAATTCTTCATGAAATGAATGCAAAAACTGTGATAAGTTTGGTATTTTCAGTGCCCCAATAGCGACAAGCGTTACCGACCCTAGTCTTTATTTCTAGTCGTTTTTATTTCGTCTTTATTTCTCTGAGTTGCAACTTGTGTATTGGGAAGAAGCCCGCTGTATTGCGCTAAGCCGGGTGAGGGCACATACCCAGTGATTGCGATTCGGGCGTCGCAATCACTGGGTATGCTCTCTCACTCTGCTTACTTCAACTCGGAGAAATAAAGACGAAATAAAAACGTCTAGAAACTACACTATACCGACCCCCAGCTTGGTGTGAAAAGTTAGTTTGCAGGCAAAACCCTTGTTTGTCGAAGAAAAAGTATGCGTGCGCTAAGACTACTACACGCACCACTGCACTGGCGCATGTAGCAGTGCTAGTGGTGAGTGTAATAGTCTTGGCTTGCGCAGATCCCTTTGCGTTTGTTCCAACAAATAATTATGAAAAATGGCCAGTAAAATTCTACTGACACCACAATTTGGAACCACATACTACCTGGGGATGTTCATGGAGGTCCCATCTACCACCCTGTCTGATCAAACCTTTTCTGCGGGGTGGGTTGAACGAACTCCTTAATTAAGCCTCCTACAGGAATTAGCGCCTTGACTAAAGTGGTTGCATTTTAGAAATTTGCATGTGGTTCCTGTTCCCTGAGAATTTAAAACTATTCCACAGAATAGCGGAGGATATGCACTCCACACTGTTTGATAATGTTTTATTCATTTTGACATTGGATGCCATTTTTCTTTGATTGTAGTTTTGATTATTGATTAGCCCTCTGTGTCTGTGTACTGTAGAAAGTATAGGTTACAACTGTGGGGTAGTTTAGCTCTCTCGTTTCTTCTTCTACTTCTTCTTCTTCTTTTCTTTTTTTTTTTGGGGGGGGGCTTTCTTTTCTACGAGTATTATTTTGATCACAAATCAAACCACATTAATATCGTGCAACTCTTGGATTTCCTTCCTTTTTGGGTTACCTTAACCAAATACACATGTTGACAAAAGCTCTTTTCCCGTCTTTTTGCCGCGGAAATTCCCCTGCACTATAGGCATGATCATAACTTGCATGTTCCAAAACCAGGGAGTACTTTATCAAGTGCTTTGTCAGTGATTTTCGTCGAAACCTTGCTCTCAGCCAGTCAGATGCAAGAATTTCTGTAGCTTAAAACAACTGGTTGTCAGTGACTGACGAGTTTCATCAATGTCGGCAAGCCTGTGTGTGTGTGTGGGCCGGGACGGGGAGCACTGTTTGAAAATATGCAAGTTATTCTTAATTCATGGGGGGATGTGCCTTCCGATTTTTTGAAAATCAGATTAGTAACGTAGAAATGGCTTACAGATGAAATTATTGACAGAATTTTGGTTTGGAATTTTATGTGGTATAGTATCCAGGTGATGGAGAAAAAAAAATGGCACAACGGTAATATCGTAAGATATATGGAGCATAAAGTATATAATTTCTTTTCGGACACATAAGTGATGAGCAAGCTATCCTACTTTAACACAAGTCAGTATGTATTTGCATTGCATACGCTCTTTAACTGACAATAATTTAGCTTTGTCATGCCGCGTAGGGAAAGTCCCTTTCAGACTGACAGACAACAGCATTAGAATCAGGGTATCAAAGTACCAGTCAGTGGCCGATCGAAAACTGGTGACTAAATATCAGTCAGTGCTTGGAGATCCAGTTCGATGTCATCTATTCTGACAGGCAATGACAATATCCATCTTTGTGTTTTAGCGAAAGCAGACGGCCCTCTCCTCTCTCCTTTTCTCCTATCCTACCTCTATGCAAGTCATCCCTCCCCCAGTTTCCCCTATGTTATGTATTAGGAGGGCTGCATGCAAATCAAGCAATGTTTAAGCTGTAGCCCTTCTGCGTTATTCATTGTATCGCTGATAATGTTCTGTTGTACATTGTAAAGGCAATGGAGAAACTGCACTGCTGTATATTCTAAAGGTAATGAAGAAACTTACTTTGTTAGCAATTAATGTTTATGTATATCCATTTATGATTATGCGTGGTGCCATGCGTATGTATCTGCTATGAGCAATGATATAATGCAGGAACCAATAAATGAAATGAAATCAAATGAAATCAAATCAAATTATCTGAAACCCTATTTACCGTGTTTCATGAAAAATGGAAAGTCGAAAACTGACTCAGAATCCTATTTCCTCGGCATTTCAAAAATATGAAATATGAAAATTTTGTAGGGAGCAACGGGATATGGAATGGGTTTTTGGTTTAGCGATTCGACTATTTAAATTGAAATTGTTGTGGGCGGTCTTCAATATCCCGTTGCTGATTTTTCAGTTGAAACTAGGATATTGTTGTTTTGTTCGTTTTCCAGTTAGAATAGCAGACGGGGACTTGATTTCCAAGCAGTGTTTGATTCTTCGTCACCAGTCGTCGACCGGTCCCTTATACATGGTACTTTGATACCCTGGTCACCCCGCTTATGAATGACGCCGTCTGCTTTCCGGAGTGGACTAAAATTACTTGGTTATGTAGGATCCGCACTGGGACTGTTTTCCCGCATTTCGAAGAATTATTGCAGCTCCGTTGAATTTGAATTTGGGAAGTTGGGAAGGATCATTTAAGGTGAAATTCATGCCACATAAAAGTCTCTATGAGATAATGTGTATGTGGGTTTAAAGACAAACATTACCAACAGTCAAAAATGCTCATTTCACTGTCATTTATAACATGATTAGCTGCTGTCCTTTCTGGAGACATGTCGTTCTTGATCGTCATGATATGATTTCATTTCATTTATTTTCATTTCCAGGATAATGTAACTTAAATATACAGTCTAACATTTACATATACATAATGAATGTAAATAGAATGTATAATGAAATGAGTGGAGAGCTCTATATACTTACATGTATATTGATAAAGGCAGACGTATATATATATATCCATAAATATAATCATATATAGGCCTATACGTGGTCGACGGTGGGAGGGCGGCGTCTCGGACGGGTTAGGGCGGTGGACGTTTCCACTGTTCGTGGCCTCTCTGCTTCGGGCGTTGGCGTGGCAGCGAATATACAGCGATGGCTGGTCTTCCGCCTTATTTTTGGCTGTATGTATCCCTATTCTTTCATTTTTCTTCTGCCTTTCTTTGTTTCTTTTCTCTCTCTCTCTCTCTCTCCCCAAAACACGTATTTTCCTTTGCTATGTTTTTCATCTTCAAGTACCACTTATAAAGGTGCTACTTTTCAATGTGATTTTTATGTGGTAGCACATTACTGCACAGTTAAAGTAATAAAAAAAGGACTTTGTAACTGCTTGAACTTTAAGGGGCCAGACTCGCCAAGCATTGATGCTATTTTCTGGTTCCTTATCATCCTTGAATTTTCCAATGTGACTGCATGTACACTGTCCATGACATTTCATTGGATTTGATGATAAATTCACATTCTTTAACAATATGTATATGTGTCTTTTAGAGCGTATGTTTTGCAATTTTGCAATGCTGTTATGAATTTCACTGTTTGATTTCATTTCTACGTCAGAACAAGAGTAGGCAGTTATAGTGATTGGAGCAAGGAAGAAGAACGTTTCCAAAATTCATAACAAATAAAAGCAAAGATGATGACATAGCAGAATAAAAGAAGAAAGCATTCATTAATCCCTAACAAAAAGGTCCTGTGGTACTCCCTGTGGTACTTGTCGGTACCACACAATGTACCACACACTTGTAATGTTACCACAGGAACTGTGTGGTACTGTACCACAGGCTTGTAGGGTACTCCCTGTAGTACTTGTCAGTACCACACAATGTACCACATAAATAAATGTTACCACAGGAACTGTGTGGTACTGTTTTACAGGCTCATGTGGTGCTCCCTGTGGTACTGGATGGTACCACACAATATACCACACAAATATATGTTAACACAGGAACTGTGTGGTACTGTGTCACAGGCTCGTGTGGTACTCTGGGATGTACCACAGGGCAGTACCACAGGACATTACCACAGGAAAGTACCACAGGACAGTACCACAGGACAGTACAACAAGACAGTTTTATACACACAAATTGTCCTGTAGTATTTTGGGACGTATACCACACAACAGTACCACATGAATTGTCCTGTGGTATTTTGGGACATACCACAGGAGAGTACAACAGAAAAGTACCACAGGATAGTACCACAGGACAGTACCACACGACTTGTTCTGTGGTATTTTAGGACGTACCACAGGACAGTACCACAGGGCAGTTCCACAGGACAGTACCACAGGACAGTACCACAGGATAGTACCACAGGACAGTACCTCACGACTTGTCCTGTAGTATTTTGGGACGTACCACAGGACAGTACCACAGGGCAGTACCACAGGACAGTACCACAGGACAGTACCACAGGAAAGTACCACAGGATAGTACCCCAGGACAGTACCACACGACTTGTCCTGTGGTATTTTGGGACGTACCACAGGACAGTACCACAGGACAATACCACAGGGCAGTAACACAGGACAGTACCACAGGAAAGTACCACAGGATAGTACCACAGGACAGTACCACACGACTTGTCCTGTGGTATTTTGGGACGTACCACAGGACAGTACCACAGGACAGTACCACAGGAAAGTACCACAGGATAGTACCACAGGGAAATAGTACCACACGACTTGTCCTGTGGTATTTTGGGACGTACCACAGGGCAGTACCACAGGACAGTACCACAGGAAAGTACCACAGGATAGTACCACAGGACAGTACCACACGACTTGTCCTGTGGTATTTTGGGACGTACCACAGGACAGTACCACAGGACAATACCACAGGGCAGTACCACAGGACAGTACCACAGGAAAGTACCACAGGATAGTACCACAGGACAGTACCACACGACTTGTCCTGTGGTATTTTGGGACGTACAACAGGGCAGTACCACAGGACAGTACCACACGACTTGTCCTGTGGTATTTTGGGACGTACAACAGGGCAGTACCACAGGACAGTACCACAGGATAGTACCACAGGACAGTACCACACAACTTGTCCTGTGGTATTTTGGGACATACCACAGGACAGTACCACAGGAATTGTCCTGTGGTATTTTGGGACGTACCACAGGACAGTACCACAGGGCAGTACCACAGGGCAGTACCACAGGACAGTACCACAGGAAAGTACCACAGGATAGTACCACAGGACAGTACCACACGAATTGTCCTGTGGAATTTTGGGATGTACCACAGGACAGTACGACAGGAATTCCTGTGGTAATTTTCGATGTATACCACAGGAGAGTACCACAGGAACTGTCCAAAATCCCACAGGAAAATCATAATATGGTGCTATTCCACACAGAAGTACCACACAGCAAATTAAATTTGTAAGTACCACAGAAAATGCTACAGGATATTCTTTTTTTTTCTTAACATTTTATACCAGAGGACTATCACATCAGGAGAATATCAAACAGCAGTACCACACAGGAGTACCACACAGGAAAATTGTATTCAAAGGCAGAATCAACTGCAATCTATAGCAAAAATACAAACAAAAAAGCACATATTAATATTCTTCAATTAATTGATAGATGACATATGCTGTGAATTATAACAATTGATTTGCCATTACTTATCCTGTCCTATACCCCTACAGTATTACCTATTTAGTGAAAGTGCTGATGTAAAGCATAAGAAATTTCATAAGGACTTCTGTGGTACTCCTGTGGTACTCCTGTGGTACTCCTGTGGTACAAATTTTTACATAGCTCATGAATATTCATAAAAAGCACTCTAGATTTTAGAAAATACATATATGACTTAAAAAGTCAAAGTATTAATGATGGAACTTACTTTGAACTTTATGAAAGATTGTCTAATTATGTTATGTTATTCCCAATATCATAGATATCGTTATGAAAGTGTAATTTCATATCTTGATAATAAAGTATAATCGAGTTAGTAACCATGCCTTAATGCTTTACGGATAGACGGCCATATATATGTGTACTGATACGGTCAATGGCTACCTAGGAATAGAATATGACTATATAGATCTATTATAGAACTAGATTGGCACTTGGCCATTAGACTCTCGTTTGAGGTTATATGTTAGGAGTAGGACAGGTTATTACGTAGGGCCATGTTTGTCCTGAAATCCATCACTCACCTATCACGAATATTCCTTGATATGTGGCTAAAATTTTCCCAGATTTTTTTTTTCGATCTATCCTGTGTGGTAATCTCCTGTGGTACCATGGAAATGCTGTGTGGTACTGCCCTGTGGTAATGCTGTGTGGTAATGATCGACCTGTGGTACTGTCCTGTGGTAATGTCCCAAAATACCACAGGACAGTTCCTGTGGTACTGTTCTGTGGTACTAGTCCTGTGGTACTGCCCTGTGGTACGTCCCAAAATACCACAGGAATTCCTGTGGTACTGTCCTGTGGTACTGTTCTGTGGTACCGGTCCTGTGGTACTTTCCTGTGGTACTGCCCTGTGGTACTTTCCTGTGGTACTGCCCTGTGGTACTTTCCTGTGGTACTGCCCTGTGGTACGTCCCAAAATACCACAGGAATTCCTGTGGTACTGTCCTGTGGTATGTCCCAAAATACCACAGGACAATTCCTGTGGTACTGTCACTGGACGATGAATGATGTACTGTCCTGTGGTACCGTCCTGTGGTAATTACCGCAGGAGTACCACAGGACTTTTTCGTAAGGGATCCTACACAGGTTAACTTGTTATGCACGTGATATTGTTAGAATTACATAACTCACATTTTTAGTGTAGTAAGTTTTGGGTTCTTCAGAATATTCTCCTGAAGGACTGCGATAAATTCCATACATCTATACATATGGCATTTTCAATTTATGTACCACATTAAGCAAATCTATGGGCCTATAAATCATGTGGAATCTCCTTTGACAGCATATGGAATTTAATATTTGATAACGATTTTTCCAATGACGAGGATACTTGAATACATATATTCTAGGCAAATTACTTTAGTTGCGGTCTCAGGGGCTCCGGATGCCTACGTTTGAAAGAAAAAAAAATCTAGCAAATGCACTTTTCCTTCTGGCAGCACCACTAACGTTCCATGAGAATTATAACCATACACGAACAAGATAGTGAAATCAACATGTCGTTTTTAACGTTTTTACAGAACCATATATCCTTGAGGTTAACCTTTCTTCATCTGGGGATTTACAGATATTATATTGTGGCTTTGCAACGTTCACATTAAGTAAACATCCACTTCCTAAGAACATTAAGCAATACACGGCGTGTATAAGTACTATATCGTGTGGTGCAGGAAATTTTTGCATCACCATTCCAAAACAGTAGAGTGATGTCATGAAGTAAAATCCAATGCTTTCTACTGAAACAATGTCTACTATGGCAACAGATCAAAACAGTTTAGCGTTGTAGTACAAAAATCGACAACTCATAAAAATCAGAGCAGAAAATTGACAGAAATCTAATAACAATGTTTTTTATGTTCGTTTGCTCGTTTCTTTGATTGATTTTCTTCAACATAATTTCATGAATAAACTGAACCGAAATTCTTTTCAATCATACTTCAAAAACATCAATATATAGATAATTATACACTGTATATATATATCACTCTAAAATATGCTTCATTATGTAGGAGGTGAACGCTCTTTTTCTTATGTCTCTCAAAAATTATGTTGATATCACAGCACAGTTCGGGGTGATTTCTCGTGCGTGTATACATGAAAACATCTTTATCTGTGGATTTGTTTTTTTCCTATTATTTGACAAGGAACCGCTGACAAGAGGAAACATGTCCAATTTCTGTTCCGGATAGACCTAGCAAGGCTCCTTTATAATGACCGACGTCTTTCACTTTTGAAGAAAAAAGACAGAAAGACGATCGGAAATATGATTTTAAATGTTAGCAGAAACCCTAAGCACAAACCTGCGGTCGTATAGGCTGGTCTTTTTATTTGGCCACTTTAATTGACAGACTTCATCCATTCTATACAGTGAGACATTCATTTTTCCTTCGTGTGACTCCCGAACTTGGAAAAAAGTGTAATTTTTCATCGCTGTCTTTAAAGTTCATGTGCTCAGTCATGCGTGACATTTGTCAACACAATTAGGTACCAATGAGGAAGAGTTTTTTCCTTCCTCACAACTGAAATTGTGCTCTCCATAGATGACAATAATGAAATAGTAGCCCTCCATAGTTCACTGTAAAAACATCGGTGTTAGATTTAACACGATGGGTGTTAAATCTAACACCGATCAAGCTTCAATAAAGGACCACACCCATACGTGTCGAAAATGTATTGTGACGGTGTTGAAAAGTGTTCACCTGGCACTTCGTGGTGTTAATTTGACTCTGTGGCTGGTGATATTTTTGACACTGCGCTAGAGTTAATTCATTAATGACACCGCATTGTGTTGATTTGATATTGGTGGTGTTAATTTCAATGATATAACACCCGTCCAGCTTCAATAGGATACCACACCAACTGGTGTTACTGTGGTGTAAATGTGTTGACATTTTTTTTTTCAAAAATCAAGTACTTTATCGGAAAACTCTTCATCGTCTTGTTCAGAGTTAACAGGAAATTCAGTCCCTAAGAAACTACTAGTATTAAAAAAAACACAATTTTATATTTTGAAATGACACCCGGAGGTGTTAATCTAACACCATGAATGAGCACCGGAAATTTAACACCAGACTTTATTGCAGTGTTGGATCACCTTATTTATTTGTTTGTTTGTTTGTTTTTTATTGTTCCATATTCCACATTTCAACAAATACATAAAACATAAACATCACAATACAAAAGCCTGGATGAATTGTCAAGTACAGCTTATAAGACAATAAAATATGTGAAATATGAGGAATCTACATAGAAGCATTGCTTGTAGGGTGTAGATTCCCAGATGCGGATGTGAGATTATTTCTTACTTGGTTATGTAATTAAAGGAATGACAATTTGTGAATTGGAGAAATATAAACGCCAAAAAGTAAAAAGAAAAAGAAAAAAACAAAGAAAACAATTTGATACGCACTGTTGTAAAGTGACACGATAAATGCAACCTAGACACAAATGAAAGAAACATGAGAAATTGGTGGGGGGGGGGGGAGACGTCTGTACAGTGGTAGGAATATCACATTATTTACACTACTGCAGACAGTTGCCGGAAAACTTAAACGAAATCATCGTATACCTATAGACACACACACACACACACACACACACACACACACACACACATACACACACACAAAATCCCAACCAACATACATCCTGCGTTTCCGTTAATGATGCAACAAGAAAACATGAATGTAGCATAATTTTATGGTTTCCATTTGAGCTTACGGAATATCAATCAAATACCCTACTCATGGAAAACACGGATTAGCGATCACCCATGAGACCCAATGCATGTCCGGTAATGGGAATACCATGATTGTTTCTTTTTAGTTATCATGAGCCCTTTTTACACTTGTGATTCTTAACCCCGGACTTTCTCTGACCCAGGGCTATTGTTAGTCCCGTACCAATTTTTTTTTTCAGCTTTTTACACTGGCCAGTTAGTCCCGTACTATCTCTTGTCCGGGGATAAGGAGAAAACTGACCTTTTTACACTCGTATTTCTTAGCCCCGGACTTTCCAAACTACATGAATATTCATGATTACGCTGTGCACTGTACACGTACACGAACGCACCGGCAGCTTGATTACCTCGTTTCTGATTGGTCAGTGATGGGGGTCCGACTTTGTCTCCGTCGCTTAGCCCCGGATTATTTTTTCGTTCTGTTTACACTCACTTGCTTGGCACCGCAATTGCGGTGCTAACCCTGCTATTTTGCAGGGCCAGATAGTACCGGACTATCGATGGGGCTAGCCCACTTTGGCAAAAACGAGTGTAAACAGAAAGTGGGCTAAGGATAGTCCCGTACCAACGGTGGGGCTAAGCCCCCCCCCCCCCCCCCCCTTAGCCCCACCGTTGGTACGGGACTAAGCAAAAATGTACAAGTGTAAAAAGCCCTATGGAGTGTCTACGATGTCAAGAGGGGCCAAGAACAAGAACAATGACCTCAGGATGCTCCGACTGGGTCCAGCGGTACCCTGTTAGGAGGAAATGAAGCGGCTGCGGAACCTGCCGCAGTCATCAACTGCTATAATGACCTCTGAATATGTCATGTGGAGAATATTGATATCAAAAGTGAGAAGTAATATTTTATTTAGTGTTTGAAGCGTGCGTGCGTGTAGACCCATGCGTTGACTTCCAATACAGGAAACCAACTTTCACAATTTCCTTATGATCCTGGCTCACGTCCATTAACAACAATATAACTTATAAGCAATCGAGCTTCCATGCTCCGTTCATAACACAAAAGTTACAACCTTTGAAGGATCAAGTTCCTCTTGCTTTGAAGGTACCTGAGTGCCCAACAAGAAGGGACTTACAACTTGCTGTGGGCTCCATTGTCGGTTGAATACAAATTCTGTACCATGCTTTCGAGAGTGCCACTGCGGGTCATGTTGGCTTCACTGCGTTCCGGTAGGCCTACCTCCAGAAGCATCGCAACCGCCACACAAGCAACCAACAAATTTACAGAGGGGGTTAGTCGCATTGCAAGGTGTTGGCGCAAATCTCTGATTAGGAACTTTCCCGCCGAAGATTTCAATCAGTTCCTCAGCTACGAAGGCGCGCAAAGGAGGAATCTCGGGTCGTACGTCACAAAAACAAAGGAGGTGACAAACCAAGTGAAGACGACATCAGGTCAGTTAACTTCTATGTAATCGAATTATATTTAGAAAATACCTAGGTTTATATGATATATTTTCCATCCAGATTTAAGTCCAATGAAATCAAGTGCCAACTAGGAATGCATCAGAATTAAAAAGAAATAATCAGGAACAGGAAAAAATTGTTGAATTTTCAAATAAATGTTATTTGACTTTATTAACAGAACAAAGATTGGATATGTATTCTTTTTTTCAACAATGAATTCGATCATGTTCTAGCTTATTGGCAAACACCGTGTATCATGTGCTTAAAAGAAGAGAATATCCTCCTCCAAAACATTTTCCTACAGATCAGTACGAAGTCGATCCCGAGCTCGTGAGTCGATACGTCGTCCGTCCAGCCAGGCCCGAAGACTGTGGAGAAATCATGAGACTCATTGTTGGCTTGGCCGAGTGGGAAGACACGGCAGATCAAGTCGAGATTACAGAAGAAGGTAAGATTCCTTAGAAAAATGTGTTACCAGTGGTGAAGCAAACCGAGGTATGATTCTGCCAACGTGTTTGGCTGCGGAAGGAGAGGGGAGAACTGCATTCCACCCCAGGCCTCCCATCCCCCCCCCCCCCCCATATACAAAACACATACTAACTGGCTCCTCAAACAAATTTAAGAGGAAGTATAACCAAGAGGAAACCAAGAAAAATATGACTAAGAGGAATGTCAACCTGCTGGAATACTATCAAACAATATAGAAATGAGCGCATTTTTACCTTTCTCTTTTTTTTGGGGGGGGGGGGGGGGGCGGGGAAGGGGGAGGCAAAAAAAAATTTAGGCCTGTAGGCCTACATAAATTTGATTCCCATACGACTCATCAGCAATGTTTTCTACACTTAACTGTGCTTTGCTCTTCGGATAGGCGCTCTTTTTTGTTCTCTTGCTTGGAAGCATTAGTGAGATGGAATAGTTTCGGCTGAGATGGGGATTCAGATTTCCACTTGTTGCGGAGATAATTATATTACAAACCACTTTGATGAAATATCAAAGCGCATACAATGCCGAGAGAAAATAATGATAACAATAATAATAATAATGACAATAATAATGTCCTATTTTACCCAGGGTATACCCTCTTTAGTGTTACCACTGCTCTACCAGAGAGAGGGCCATGCAATTATTATTACCCTACCCATTCATACACTTGGGTCGAATGGGACATGGTGGGTAAAAGCATATTGTCCAAGGCCAAGGACGTAAGCACTGGGCGGGGTTCGAACTCGGGTCCTCCGATCGGGAGTCGGGAGTCTTGTCCACTATGCCACAGCGCCCCTACAAATCAAAGTTTATTTAATGAAAATCGATTTTGAAATGGATGAGATATCCAAAAACTAAGAGGTCCTAGTAAAAGGTGGGTCCCAACTTTTATCAATACCATTCGGTTTTGCTTTTTTTTGTATATAGGCCAGACCTATAATCTAAACCATTTCGAAACCAAATCTCAGCAAACAAACTTTAATTTCCTCTTAGAATGGTAAGATCTTTGTATGTGGTTCCTGATTATCTCACAAAAAACGTAAAACCAGCTGGATCCCCATGTCCGCCAAAACTATACACCCGTTTAAATGCGTTATCTGCCCCAACCCTTCTACCTTTCTGTCTTAGCTATTTCATTTTTATCCTAACTGTCCATACACAATTTTGAATTTTGCTTGTTTTTATGACATTGGGATATGATGATAATGATTATGCTAAATTGTACTTTACATTGATTGGTTGATTACTTCTTTTCCACTCTGGAAGTTCTTTGTACATTGGATATCACAAAAAATAGACATTGAATACATCACAGGTACACCACAGACATATCACAAAATACGAATGAAACTAAGTCATACTAACATACAATAGCATATGCACCATAGCAGCATAATACTTTAACTCAACATTTACAACTGTACAAGTATATGTTTTAATATGTTATATTATACCTTATACTTTTTTTAAAAATGAAATAAAATGAAATGAAATGGATGAATAGATGAGTGTAGTGATTGAGTATTTTGTTTTCTTCACAAAGGTGTTTAATAGTTTTGATATTCATGCCTTTGTCGTATAGACTTGAGACGGGATGGATTCGGGGAGGAGTCTTTCTACCAGTGCATCCTCCTTGAAGCCTGTCAGGATGATGACGTCAGCAGCGTCATCGGTTACGTCATGTTCACACGGAGCTACTGCGCGTGGAAAGGGCGCTCGGTCTTATGGGAAGACATCTTCATTCGTGATGATTTCAGAGGTCAGTCGAAAACACTGATGTTATTCTTCATGGAGGGGGGGGGGGGTGGAGCCATATTCAGACGGCCAAGGCATTATAATTCGTTTTAAAGAAAAATTCTTCGTGCAATATATCTCCCAAATTAACATTCTATGAATTAGTTTTCCCTAGAAAACAGTAAATTAACTAGCTAATATTACTTCATTCGCTGCAGCTGTTTCAACGTGTATAACACGCTTTTCCAACCATGAAGGAAAATGCGGAACAGATCATAGTTTCGGGTGGGGGAATTTTGATAAAGAAATATTCAGAAAAAAAAATGCAAATATTGCCCCTTGTGAAAAATTATGCATCAATATGGGCTAAATGGAGAATTGAACTGACAAGAGTACAGTATGCATGCATCTTATTCTTTATGTTTGATAATGGCGAAATTCATCTCTTTTATAGAAAAAGCAGATATACCTAAATTCCCTCAATGACCTGTTTTCTATGCACATCCAAAAGTAATACACCCATTTTTTTTGCATCCCTGCCAATCTTAAATTGTATTGATGGTGCAGTCCTCAATCTCTACACACTATGCCATAATATGTTCCCTACTGTGGAGTAGTCCTGAAGCCCCAGATCAATTCTTAAGCTTTGAAGAACATTGTCAAAACCTTAAGGGGAATCAAAAATTTCCCCTTTACGAATGCTCCTAATAAGATACTTCTTTTGCAGACGTGTATTCCCTCTATGGATGCTAATATATATATATATATATATATATATATATATATATATATTTATATATATATATATATATATCAGATGACTTGTGTCTCGAATCCGTCCTCACTACAATGCACTAGCAACGATTTGACGAAATCGTGATTCTGAGCTTAACCACTGAAATCATTTTCAGAGAGATTCGCAGATTTACCGTTTAGGAGACATTTATTTTCTTTATGTATATCATAATATAGCTGATATCATAGAACTCTCCTTTATTTCTTTCAGCGTTTACAATATTCAGCATTATATAAAACGAATCATATTTCACATGTAATGCACAATACAGGGATTACATAGGTCATTACCTCAAGGCGGTAACAAATCACTTAAAAATTAAGAACAAGAAAATAGAAGTGTATGGAAGAAAAAGAAAGAGGTGTAACGAACAAAACTCAAGGGCTTGCAGTAATGGGATCACTTGACTATTAAAAGAACTGGGTTAAACAAGAATGAAAGAAAGTGCAATGCTGAGAGACAGTTTTGCTGTGAGACGTCTTTGCAACAATGAGGTTTTCTATCCATACGGTCGTCATTAATTCTTTTTTCCTTTCCTAAGAAGGATCAACGGAATTATCCAGCATGACTGTTTTATAATAGAAATGATCTTTGATGGACGGATACCTATTTTTTTTTTGAAATGTCGTAATTAAATCTTTGAACATTTGAACGCATACCTACTTTTTTACCTGAGTTTTAGATTCAATCCACCATGATAATAGTTACGTTCAGACGGGAGCCCTTAACCTCGAAGTTACGAAACTTCGAGGTTAGAGCTTGTAGTTAGGGACCGTGAAGACGCACTCGTAGTTAGCAAACCTCGAGGTTTGCTCGATGTTTCGAGCCACGAGAAATCTTATGGTTAGCGCTCTAACCACGAGCCGCGGGGGGTCCCCACTCGTAGTTAAGCACCGTGTGGACACAAAAAAACAACGAACTCGAAGTTAAGAGTGACCTCGCCGTAAACTCCAGCCCCCACAATTTCCCTCTGCTTCCGGGTCAACCTCCCAAACGTACACCACAAATACACTACACGTGAAAAACCTATGACGCACGACACAACAACATCATCTTTTCTTCCCATGCGCTTGATCTCTGAAACTGAACACGTCGAACTCGCTACTGTATTCTATATTCTTCTCCGACGCTAAAAAAAAAAATGTTTTCGACGAATATCTTCATAAGGCATAAAGTCATCAGTGCCATGCTATCTCTGCATACCATGACAGAGAAAAAGAGTACCTGTAAGCGAGTCCGACAGGGTTGGACTAAAGAATAAATAGACGCCTTGTTAGCAGTGTGGGCTGAAACTTCCGGTTTTGTGGTTTTAACATCGAGTGGGACCCACTCGTAGTTACGGGGGGCAGAAGCTTAACCTCGAGGTTTCGTAACCTCGAGGTTAAGATTCGTCGTGTGGACACACGTCGTAGTTAGGGGGCAAGAGCTAAACCTCGAGGTTTCCTAACCTCGAGGTTAGGGCCTGCCGTCTGAACGTAACTAATGTCGAACCTGTGAAATGTCGTAATTAAATCTTTGAACATTTTTGATTGCTCTTTAACAGAAAAAGGACTTGGTTCCGTCTTATTCCACGAGGCGTCCAGGGTAAATACAATTTATTTTATTAATCATACAAATTCATAATGTAAGTGACTTGCTAATCGAAGTTTGTGTGTGTGTGTGTGTGTGTGTGTCCATGTTTTCTTTTGAGATGGAGGAAAAAGTACATACACAGCTTCTTTTTCTATACCAATTACCATCTATATATTATTATGAGAATCAACAAGAGAAAAAAGTAAAACAACATATTGCTGGCCATACTCTCTAAGATCACTAAACTACTTATATGCGTGAACGATCAATGGATTTTTTGCCTTAAGCTTTTATTTTGCCTTTTGCCTTTTGTTTTGTTTTTGTTTTGTTTTTGTTTTTTTTTTTTTGGTGTTTTTTTTTGGGGGGGGGGGAGGGTTGTGAAGCTTGTCTTATCATCCCGGATGAGTGTGTTTTCTGGGTCCTGTTTCCTAAAGCTGTTCGTAAAGTTATGAATAACTTACGAGCGACTAGTGATCAGTTCCAATGTGCTGTACTTAAAGACAATGATCACCAGTTGCTCGTAAGTCGTTCGTAACTTTACGAACAGTTTTATGAAGCACCCCTAGGTTCTACGCGGTAATTGTTAATGCAGGAGCTATCTTTGGAAAATGTTTTATTACTTTTTTTTTACCATGTGACTCATGAAATCTCAATCTCCACACTTGATATCCCCTGTTCCTTCAACCCGATAGATAGCCTACCTCGGTGGATGCAAGTATATCACTGGTTATGTTGACTTCGAGAATGAGCCCGCCAGAGAATGGTACAAGAAGTGCGGCTATGAGAACATTACGGAGAAGCACGGCTACAACCTGATAGCAATGACCCGGAAGTCCTTGCACAGCTACGTCGAAAACCACCGGCCGATAGAAAAGTTAGTCAAGCGTGGCGTGTTCGTAGAATCGACAGTCTGAAGTGGAATTTTCGATAATGTATGTACTGGTATCACTAATGATTATTCATGCGTTCTCCATAGACTTAATGTTGTATTAATTGTGTCCGGCTGTTAATCTTTTTGCTCTCATCTCTTCCCTCCACTTCTTTCATGTTAATCATTACAAAACATTTAAGCTGTTGTATTGAACATAGAAATGTCAATATTTTGATTTTCGAAATCCGCAAACCTGACCAATTACAACTTATGGAAGAGGATTTACCTTTAAATGCAAGAGAATGTTCAGTGGAGCGGTATATGTTGAGATTTGAATATTCTTCAATTTTTGTCCCTCCAACAAATGAAATTTATATATGATCTGCACTGCTGATCTGTTATCTAACAAACATGTCTGAAAAAAAAAGGAACCACGTTACTCGAACTTGTGATCTACTACAGTACTTTCCGGGCAGAGACAGGTCATCGTTGGTTATTGGAACAAATACCCACCTCCGAAATTCCGACATTGTTAGTAGTCCAAGACTGACAAGGCATTAAATGCAAGAGAATGATAAGTAGAGGGATGAAGATTGAAATTTGAATTTTCTTCCATTTGTCTCCTTCTAACTCCCTCAAATGTCATTTCTTAGAAGGAGACAAATTGAAGAAAATTAAAACCTCAGGATTTACCTTTTGAATGAAAAGAGCACCCCGCAATCCAAATACGCTTAATGGCCTGTATTTCAATCGAAATGATTAATACTAGCAGCAGGAACAAAAATATATCAACAGCGTAAAAAAAGGCAAGAAGTATAAAGTAAGAAGTGAGGGGGCAAGAAAAATTAATTGATGTATGTTAACAAATAATCAGCAAGTATAATTGACGCAGAACGGGTGATAGCAACTAAACAATTATAATCAAAACCCAAACTAAAATCATGAATAGATAACATGATTTCGTTAACTTCTTTGATATCATCCTGTCTGAATAGTGACAATTTTCCATCGCTTGCACCTATTCTGAAAGGGTGATGTTCATCATTCCGAATATTCATTATTTTGAAATAAACGAATTCCGTACACTAGATGTTCGTTAATCCGAAAAAGTAATAGGGTTGATTAATTTTCAACATATAAGCAACAATTTTGTGGAGTTATTCCGAAGGTTCGTTGTTACAAAAGTTAAAAAATCTATGTAATCTATATATGATATATATTCACTAACCCATTAAAAACAGACTTCTCTTTCTCAATCGGCACGTCAGTAATGCACAGCGTGTGCAGCTGTGAGTTCTGTACTCATGGTATTCGTGTACTTTACAGGCGCAAAGTAGGTTGCAGACATTGTATATAACACTTATATGACGATTGAGTTCGAAGTTTAGAGGCAGACCAGTATTAAAGATTCGGCTTTTAAATGCAATAGGTTTATTCAAATGCTCCCGAAGCCAAGAAGTTTTCGAATTCCCATTCTGAATTCCAATGTCTATCACTATTCATTATATTTCAGTATTCCAATACATTAGATAATCAATATCATAAAACTTAATCAATTTTAGAAATACACTTAGCAAACAAAAAAAAAAAGAAAGTAAACACCTTTTGAAGCTCATATTTCTCTTTTGAGGCTACATATTGACGTTTTATATACCATTCTAAAGGTTATTTCATTACCTATCAACCTGGAAGTTGAATAAAAGGGGGAACCTTACGCATGACAATGAGTGAACACATTGGTACTTCTCTTCCAAAGCACAAAAGTAAGAAAAAAAATAAATAAAAAATTGACAATTTCTCATTCATGCGAATCTGCTCTTCCATATAACAATGAGAAAAAAGACAAATCTAACACAATAGGAAACACAAATTGATTTGAAAAATTTACCCATCAATCTCTATAATGCCTTTGTAACCCTCAACAATAAAAGAGGCATAAGATAATAGCGAAATGAAGAATCTTCTGTCAAGTCCAAATTCAAATGACATTAAGAGGCAATATCAAACAAACAGAAAAATTGTAGAAATTTGAAATGTTATTCCTAATTGTGCACATTGAAAATGATTACTCATTCTTTAATTTGTCTCATCAATTCTTAAATCCCTAAATTAAAAGAATGATATGAAAAAAAAATCCGTCTATTTTGCCCCTTTGAATCTTATTCCCTTGATATTAAAATCTGAGGAGACTGAAAATTCTTATTTTCCTTTTTTTTTAGCTTCCCATTAATTGTTTGAGGATGTTAAGAGATACAAGGGAACGATAATTAATTTTTGCTATTCATTCATATCTCTCATTGTGTTTGTTGTCATTGCTATTATGTAAAAGGACATTTGGAAATGAATCACTTCATGTGAAAATCTGCAATCTTTAATTTCGTGTTTGGGAATCCAAAAACGAATGTGTTCACTAATGAGTAAAATATCCCTTTGTATCAACCTACCAGATCAGTATAGCCAATTAGATAACCTTTAATGATATGTGGTATTTATGACACAAAAACTTTTATCAAGATCTTTTATGAAAAATACGCATTGGAAAAAGTGTTTACTTTCTTTATTTCTTTCTTTCTTTTTTTGTTGAGTGTATAAAAAATTTCAAAGCTCTATCAGATTTATAAGGTATTCGTCTTTATAGGTGAAATACTAAATATGATGATGAAAAATTCTGTAATAGATAATATCAATAACTAGTTGACTATTCGACTAATTACTAGATTGATTTTTATCGATTAATTGCGTAATTGATTGCTTAACTATGCATTCAATACAGGCATAGTGTATTCAAAGAAGGTCGACTAGTTCCTTGAGTAATATCATTTGTTTGGTCCGAGCAATTGGGTAATATCTACGTAAGATTTGAGTGATGATTATTCTTAATCTTTGTTGATATCTTTCTTATCTACATTAGTACAGTAATTGACTTGTGTTCGTTTTTATTCTTATGTTGATTTTTTCAAGCTCGAAATACAGAGAAAAACAATATCCAAGTGCAAAAGACTTACTGTCACTTTATTTACACGAGTGGCATTTTTCTATTTTCTTCCGATGTGTAGTATGTACGGGGGCTGCACGCAAATAAAGCCGCGCGTATGCTATAGCCCCACTGTATTATTCATTGTTGTATTGCTGATATATTTTGTTGTACATTGTGTAAAGGCAATGAAGAAAAAGACATTGTTGTTTCAACTTATGTTTATGTATATGTGTGGCACCAACGATGTATGTATATATGTATGTACACATGTGCGTGTACAATGATCATACAGGATCCAATAAATCAAATTAAATCATTGAAAGAAGTTTCTTAACAGTTTAATTAAGGTATGTCTTTAAAATACTGAAAAATTTTTGAGGAAAATAAGGTAATTGTTCATCGTGTCCATTCTGTTACTCGTCGTTGTGATTTGCGTTATCTAGTCCAAAAATGTCACACCACCATCTTCAAAGGAGAATCATATTGAATAAACAAGATCCAAACTCTCTTCAGGTCACACCAGCCCCCCACCCCCCCCCCCCCCCCCTACACACATTAACAAATATGTCCTCTATCAATACAATACAATCAATACATAATCAATACACGGCACCCAACCACACACTCTGTCACACCAACACGCCACGGAGGGCGCTGGTAACCAACACGCAGCTCACTACCAACATGTACACATGTCATTATATGTACAATATGTAATTTTATTATGAAGTTTATGCGATTATCAACTGAAATCACCTGAGTGTGTTACATGTACATGTATGTTTCTAACGTACTATATAGAAAGAAGAAATAACTATAAGAACGTGCTCTTTAGTAGCACCTTAGATAATTTTAATTTGGATATTTGATTTGGTGATACTGTCCCAGAAAGTGTTTCACATTCAACATTCCTTGGAATGGCAATCATAATAAACTTTCTTGGAAATGTCATATCAATGATGATGTTTGTAAGATTAGTTCACGTAATGTAGGTGCCGTTAATAGACTAATATTCCCTTTCCCCGTACAGTCATTAGTTGTAAAACTGTATTCGTCCTTAATATTACCTTATCTACATTTTCAGCATTGGGAAACATGCACGCGTCAATCATTATAAGATAGGGTTTTGCTGTTATAAAAAAGGCACTTCGAATTATTTTTAATTCCGCTCCATGTTTACAAACAGCCTCTTTGTTTCAATTTTATATGACAATATTTCGAAAATAATCGGTCTCATCTCTTTCCTCCCTATTTTCTGTTTCCTTGGTTTTTTCTCTTCGTTTTCCTTTATTTTTTTCTCTCTTTCCTAACATTTACAGTGTTCGTGGTAATGCTCTTCACCTCCTCTTTTTCCCTCTGAGGTAACAACATAGTACAAAGCAAAGTGTTGTTTTTTTTCAGTTGGTACCTCCATTTCTTTCTTTTTTTCACGCAAAATATAAATAGGTATATGTCTGTACATAACATGCTTCTCCCTGTACTGATCATAGACATGAACATGCTTTTATTCTTTGCTTTCTGTGTTGTATACGCATAATACTATTCAATTTCACATATCACTCTGTGTATTTTGTTGGGAAAGTGAAAGCAAAGTTTGAATTCCATTGAATTGAAGAAGCTATGTCTATTTTCTTACGCCAGTCCATACAGTGTAATGAATCCATCACCTAGGAGTTACCAATTTGCATAACATTTCTTCATCTACTGTACGTGAACATCAATTTAAATGCAGAAACAGATATATTACATCCATTTTCATAAATGTAAAATACTTGAGATAATCCACCCAAAATAATTGATTACCATAGATAATAGCTTCAAAATGTTTCTTGTCATGTAACGAATGCAGTATATCATTGAAAAGTTTTCATTTCTTATCACTAGTCGATGATGATCTTTAACTTTTATCTGCATATATGAATATATATACATATAAAGATATATACATTTACACATACAAATATTGACATTATTTTATGATTATATATATATATATATATATATATATATATATGATATAGATGTAGCTATGAGATAGATAGATAGATAGATAGATAGATAGATAGATAGAAGAATAAATATAATGTGTACTGTGTGCATTAAACACGAGCAAATTTTTATAAAGGAAAAAAGAGGGATTTAGATGAACGGGTCCAAACCTTTTTGATCTAAAATCCTCGTAATAATAACTCTCTCTCTCTCTCTCTCTCTCTCAAACACAGTATTGAGCGTTTTTTATCAAACTCACACCGTTAGAAATGACACAAGTAAACATTTGGTATTCTAGTGTAAGTCAGTTATTCCATTGAAAGACTCATACATTATGTTTCATTTACTATTAAACGTGAGTAGGTAAATCTTCCATATTATGATACGGCACATAAACAAATAAATAAGGATATTGGCACTTAAATACATAATACATCATTTCACAAGTTGCATAATTATTTCAAAGAATTCACAAAATTCAAGGTGAAAGAGCACTGAATACAATTGCAAGGATGAACAATAACACACACCTGTATGGTACAGTGTACTCCCGTTATAATAAACAGGGTTATAACATAATTTCGATTACAAAGAAGTAAAAATTCAGGCCGCAACGTTATCTACTCTATGTATTTCATTGTTTATTTATTTTGTTCGGTTATAACGAAGTGTCGATATAACGGAAGAAAACTGCCGGTCCCGAGGACTTCGTTATAACGGGGAGTCCACTGTACATTTATAGAATGTGGAAATTACCTCCCTCCCCCCCCCCCTTTCCCGAACGTTTCTGCATCTTAAAGGAAAACGTTATCCTTTCAAGAAGATGTCAGGTCTTTGCCAGACTTGTCCTGGCAAGTGTACACTCAGGGATAGAGAAATCATTTTTGCGCTGATGTTCCTCAATCGGGACCAGGAATTGTCAAATTTGTAAAGACTTTCGTGATGGTATCATTAAGATCACATGCATTCTGTGCACATGCATTCCATATTCTGTGCAAAAGAGGTGCTTTTTAACTTTTTTTATACTCAGCATTGAATCATATAACTGAATTTGATATGGAACAAATTATAAATAAGATATAATAAATATAATGCTTGGATGATATGATTAATAAATACATGTATATCATCAAGGAACAGAGCACAACTGAATACACTTTCGCCGTTGAAAAGGCCTTCGATTGAATTGGCAATTTTCCATTGTCTTGCTTAGAAAAATCTTTTCGTTTTGACTTTCCTTGGATGTTCAATTTAATATCCGACTGTTGATGTGACATGTACTCCTCTTTTGCCAAGCTTGTCGATTGGGCGGTGGTTCTCGATGTAATTTTGCAACGCCGATCCAGCCATCGTCATGATGTTGTAGCCATGCTGTTCTGTCAAGTTCTCGAAGCCACAGCTCGAGTACCAGTCCTTGGCTCGTTCGTTCTCGAAGTCAACGTAGCCGCTGATGTACTTGCATCCGTCAAGGTATCCCATCTGTCGGGGGTAAATAACAATAATGGAAACAGAGTTGAGAAATAATGATAACGTCACATGAACAAGAAAACTAGAATACAAACGTAATTTCGTTCAACATGTAGAGGTTTCGTCATTTCCCTATTCTAGCACCTATACCTGGCACTTATTCATGTTAACCCCACATAATTAATCCTCTGCTTGCCACGTTGATATCTTGTCTACAAGTATTTGTGTGAAGTTTGGGCACATTTGACTCACTGACACATAAAGGGTTAATATCAGATATTCAAAAAAAGCGAAGCGTCAAAGGAAGTAAAAACAGAGAGTGTGATAACTGATAATTACTAGTACTCCAAGTGCATCATAAAGTGAGAACGACCCGACAGTTAATCTGAAACTTCATGTTAAAATTAATGTACGTTGTCATGCAATTACCTCGTTCAGTGTGAAACCATTGCTATACGTATATGAATTTTTAAGTGAAATTTAACGTACCTTACAGACTTCATGCAGTAGCACGGCTCCGAGCCCCTTTCCTAATGGAGGAGGATCGAAGAATGAGAAATGTTAGTTAAGAGCACATCAATAATCGTCACAGAGTAGAGAATTCGATAGAAATGCAAATTGATATAAATCTACAAAATATTATGAATAATGTCTTACCATGTTAGAATACCTCACAGCTACAAATCGTACA